>NW_005842103.1:1081578-1104300 GCF_000455745.1 Alligator sinensis | reverse complement strand
CCTGCTGACACCAATGACCACCCCTCTCTTACCCTGGGTAACAGCTCTCCTGACACTGGCCCCGCATGCTCCCAAAGCACAGGTGTAGCTCACTTATTACAAAGCCAGATTTAGGTCTCTGGTGCAAGCCCATTTTTTTTCCCTGGGTTTGTACAGCCCCGAGCACCACGGCTCCAGCAGCTCTGTAATGAAGCCCCGGTGGCCTTTTCCCTGCTCAGATACCGCGGACGAGCCACAGGGCAGTTAAAATGCCCAACCGCACCCGGCACGGAGGTGTCCTACGTGCCATTTCGGCTGTTTTGTTCTCCGTGAAAGACGCGTCGCAACCTTTCCCTTTTTCTCTTGCTTTTACGTTTTTGCATCTCCCTGTTACCCCAGGGACAGCAGAGGGACGTGGAGATGGAGGGGGACCCATCGGATGACAACCTCGATTACGGTTGTTGTCCTCGTGCCTATTTCTTGTCATGTCTAAGCTCTTCTCCAGCCAGCACTCAGCTCTCCCAATGTTGCTGAATGCCATGACAGACACGGAGGGGCAGATGCTCTTCGCAGCATATCCCCCGTTAATAAAACAAAAGCCCAATGACCTCAGATATCTCTCTGTAAAATATTCAAGACCTGGCCCCAGAGAGACAGCCTTTTGGAAGAAAAACGTCCAATTGTAGAGAGGACAGTCAGAAATTTCGGCTTCAGTGAAAAAGTGAGTTCGGTATCTTGCTTTCTGCAGAGAAAGCCTACCAGACTAATGGAGATTACTGGCACGATAAAGCCCTCAATGATGGATCCTACTAAAAATGTAAGTAATGGCCATTTTTTCTTCTTCTCTCAAACAAGCGAAAGAAAGGAGCACAGTCCTCCGGGGACAGAGCCTCATTAGAGAAAATAAGAGACCGTGTTTGGCTTGCTTTCTTTTGCTGCTTATTTTTCCTTGTAAAATGTTCACGGATGGAAATGGAGGGTGTTCTCCTTTGATCACTAGACGCAGCCCGGGGACACCCACCACAATCCTTCTGCTTCCCCGTCTGAGCCGACGCTCAGTGAAGTCCAGGGGAAGACGTCCGCTGACCCTGGCAAGCTTTGGATCCGCGACCGAACCCCTCTGATGTTTAGCGACCAGCTTCAAGATGACATTTGGGGGCGTGCTCCCCAGTGAAGAACGAGCCGCAGGATGGCTTTCTCCCCAAAAACTCTAGGTCACTTCTGAAAACGGGTACCAGGTACAGTCCTGCTGCGTGCCTCGGATGTGCCCGCAGCTGCTCAGCACGCGCAAGCCGATGCATTTGGGTTGGAGGGAGGAGCGGAGGGCAGGATCTGGACCGCCCGGTGCCGCTGGTTGCCTCATCTCTGCGTGAAGCCCATGGCTGGACTGTCCTCAGCTGTCAGCTTCCAGCCAGGGAGCCTGGGGCGATGCCTAACGTGTCCGACCTACTTTTGCTGTGAACGAGAGTGAAAGCGCTATGACATTGCGACGGCCATCCCGGGATTTAAAAAAACGTATTTGACAGGCTGTCTCGCCACGCCGTGGCTATGTCAGATCAATGGCCCCAAAAACACTGTCCAGCTGTGTCTCAGCAGCTGCTGCACACGTCCACTCAAGACCGCTCCGGGAGACAAGGTGTTAATTTTTCTTGATTCTCCCCAAAACCATTGCCCCAAAAAAAAAAAAAAAAAAAAAGAAGGAGCAAATGATTTTGTTTCCTAACAAGAAGCATCTGGTGAAGGGCCTTGATAAAACTTTAGTAGCAAAATAAAGGCCCGCGGGCAGGAAGTCATCCTGGGGAGATGGCATCTACTCCTGCTAATGAACTGGAAGATGAGAAGGCCGTTTCAGAAACTCAGCTCTTTCCAGACACACAGAAAAGAAAAATTGGGCTTTTGAAATCCTTCAAGTTCTTTGAGACTTGAAATGAGACTAAGCCACCCCACGCCAGAGGCTCCCAGTGTGGCGGCAGACACGTTCCCGTGCGTGACAACAGCAGTGACATACTTGTGCGGCAGGACCAGGTCTGGGTTTGTCTCAGAGAAAAATAATACAAGTCTTGCATTGGTTGAATGCAAGATAGAAGAGGACTGAATTACGCACATACTTAAGTGGTGCTTCTAAGTGAGATGTAATTATTTCCTGTGCATCAAGAAAGCTGTTGGTCTTCATTTAGCTATGATGGAAAGGCTGAATAGCCCAGGCTGGAAGGGACCCTTGCAAATGCCACTCAAGGGCCGAAGAAATGGATGATTTTCTCACCTTCACCTGTCCCCAAAAGCGCCCTCCAGCAAGACCGCACGTGGCCGACTACCCTCCGCACCCGGCACTTGCATCCCACCTGCATGGAGCTCTCATATCACAGGAAGGAGAGGAATTGCTCTGTGGTATCGCCTTCAAGCAACCTAATAAAGGAGGCCAAGGGCTTGCTTTTATCTTGAAGTGTTCAGTCACTCAAGGTATCCAGGTTTTTTAAGGGCTGATCAAGCCAGTAGCTGTCACCAGACACCTGCTATCAGAGACAGGTTATCTTGCTGCAAGCTGAGCACAAAACCCAAAGGAGCAAAAAGCCAAGTCCAGGCTTCTTTGGTGGGAGTCATCCTGCGACTGCCTCCGAAGAGGTGTTATTAACCCACGGCAATCCTCACGGTAGCGAGATCAATGCCCCAGCGTGGTGGACAGACACGAGAGCTTCGCAGCTACTCTACGCAGAGAGATCACGGACAGAAAGAGGAGACGGACGAAGCAACGGGTCTTAATGAGTGGTGACGGAGGCCCAGGAGAGCTAAACGACTGCGGCTGAGCTGGGACCAGAGCCCAGGTCACCCGGGTCCCAGCGGGGTCCTGTACAAAACTGCCCAGAAGCCAACAGGAATGAAGCTTGGGAGTTATTCAGCCCCCTCTGATCTCTGCGGGCTGCTAGGGGAAGCGGCATTGCACACACAGCGTAGCAAACACCCGCTGGTTTGGTCAGTCGAAGGACGTCAACCCGATGACCGCTCTCAGCCCCACATTTTCTGGTCCCGTCCCCGGTGCATGATTCTGTCTCTCCGTGGCTTCCTCTGTCGTCGCAGCACATACTCTGTGAGCCGCTAAAGCTGCGCCTCGAACCACTCAGAGCGTTACCGGATGAGCTTCTGGGCCACACCTGGACTTGGACCGCCGGCAGACCCGGGGCTGCTGCGAGCGGGCAGAGCCTTCACGCCATCCATGGAGATTTACTACCGCTGCTTCGGAGCAGGACCTGCCTGCTCGGAAAGTGCAGGGGCAGCCGCTGCTGAGGAGTACCAGCGGCCAAACCCTGGTGCTCTCCTAGCATGAATGAAGCTGTGACAATTTATATCTGCTGAGGATGCAAGAGAAGGATTTTGGCCACAACAGGGGTCAAATAGATTCAGCATGCCCATTGCCATTTTCAAGCCAGAAGCAATATCGCTGCCTGCCTTCAGCACTGGGGAAAGTGTGTCGTTGCCCTGGATGAGCTTTCATTAATATGCATCGCCTTCACTGTTCTCAGCAATACTATTGCTGCACCTCCCACAGAAGGAGAGCTCAGAGGCAGGATTTTGCAGGAGAATTTATGCTGTTTTCCAGAAGGTGAAACGAGCCTGTTTAACCTTTGCTTTGCTCTTGACAGCTCTTCTATTTATTAAGGACTTTCTTGTCTCCGAATGATGAGCCACGCACGGAAAGGGTCCACCCCAAAGAAAAGGTTCAAGCAAAATCCCGGTAGCATATTTAGACTCCCCATCTGTTGTCCTACCCAATACCCGCGTTCGTGCCAATTCTGTTCCATGCAACATGTGGCCTCAGCCTTGTTTGCTAACTTTGGGGTTGAGTCTGCAAACAGTTTCATGTGCGCACCCTTGCTTCTCCGTGGAGTCCCGCCGGCCGAACGAGGACCCTGCCCAGACCCCGGGAATGCACCTATTTGCTTTAGGTGATATCCTTCCTCGCTGAGAAAGTGCCCAGAAAGGCAAGAATTCAAGCCAAACCAAATCAATCTCAAACCTCTCAAAGAAGGACGCCAGCAAGAGAAGGGTCGGCCTACCCATTTCTAATACCCCACGCCTTGCTCGTGTCTTATGAGCTTGAAAACTATCTCCAAAATCTGGCTGCCTTGAGCATTAGTCCTACTGGGAGGGGTGGTGTCTGGTTTGCTCCCTAATGGGCCTCGTTAGGACTCCTTGCAGAGGTGGGTCCTGACATCCACTGTCAGGATGTGCTCAGTGCTTGGCGTGAGCACATCCTGACAGCTGTGACTACAAGAGAGTCACGCAATCAGCGCTAAGCAGTCACTGACCTATCCCTAAATTGTTCGTATCGCCGAGTCTCACGGGGAAAGCATTACAATGCTGAGGGAGTCAAATACGGGCACGAAGGCCTGTTTAATGTGCTATTACGTACGTGATTGAACCTCTCTGTCTGAAACCAGAGCGGGGATATACCGCGGGCATTGCGAGACAACAGACAGGAGGAGGACGGCCTTGTTCCAACGTAGCATATATGTGCTTGACTATGCACATGCCTGTTTTTCTCCTTTCTTTAGTTATTTGTTCTGTCTTCAAGCCACAGAAGACTTGCCTAGCAAGGTACTTTCTTGAAATGGTAGGAAACCCCCCATGGTATTCACAATTAATATTACATAAACAAGACATGTGGTGCTCTGTGGTTCATTAAGACATAATGTCAGGATGCCAAAGAGAAGTCCCAGCTGCTCTCCGCGAGGAGGAATACGTTCGAGATATGCCAATTACTTCGTTGTCGTGCGGTGCAGGAGACCTCCGCTGTCCCGATGCCAGACGGCAAGAGCGTCAGGAGAGCGGGCCGGGTAATAGATTGCAAGTACGGCAGGCTTCGAAAACGGGCTTTCTTTGGAAGTGGGACGAGGAATGGATAGACGCGAACACCGCAGACTCTCAACAGGAACAGAGAAAAACGGGGGCGCTTCCATTCTCCGGCAATGATGACGATGTCAGATGAATGCCGCTACAGACACAGCAAATGTCATTCCCAACTAGGAACCCGCACGCTCGTCCATGGCCAGGAGGGATGCTACGCAATGCTGCCGACGGGGAAGCTGGAACAGGCCCGTTGCAGCTCTGCCTTCCTCCAGAGAGAGGTGGGTGTGCAACACGCCCGCCGTGCCTGCTACACCCCCTCCGCTCGGACATACCAGACTAACCCCACTAGCAGCTGGAAATGGTGCCCACACACATCACCAGCTCCACAGGCGACAATAATAATACAGGAACCCAAAATGCATTTTGACTTTACCCCTGACCTCTGGCTCCGGATGAGAGGAAAGATGGGAAGTGAACCTGAGCTGGAGTTCATAGGACCCTAGAAAATGAGGGTTTGAAGGGACTTCATGAGTCCAGCCCCTGCTCACACTAGCACCAGCCCCAACTGCCAAGGCTTTGTCTAAACGGATCTTAAACACCTCCAAGGATGGAGACGGCACCACCTCTCTGGGTAACCTGCTCCACTGCTTCACCACCCTCCTAGGGAGAGAGTTTTTCCTAATATCTAACCTCAACTTGCCTTGCTGCAGCTGGAGCCCATTGCTCCTTGTCCTGCCATCTGCCCCCACTGAGACCAGCCCAGCTCCGTCCTCTTTGCAGCCCCACTGCAGGGAGGTGAAGGCTGCTATTCAATCCTCCTCGGTCTTCTCCTCTCCAGACTCAATCAGCCCAGTTCCCTCGGCCTCTCCTCACCAGTCCTGTCCCCCAGCCCCTCAACCATTGTCACTGCCCTCCGCTGGACTCTCTCCAATGTGTCCACATCCTTTCTGCAGTGGAGGGGGCACAGCTGGACACAGCACTCCAGATGTGGCCTCCCCAGTGCTGAATAGAGGGGGAGAATCACTGCCCTCCATCTGCTGGCACCGCTCCTACCGATGCAGCCCAGGATGCCAGTCGCCTTCTTGGCATCAAGGGCACACTGCTGGGTCCTGTTCAGCTTCTTGTCCCCTGTCCCCCCAGGTCCCTTTCTGCAGAGCTGCTGCCCAGCCCGTCACCCCCAGCCTGCACCAGTGCAGGGGATTGCTCCCTCTAAAGTGCAGGGCTTTGCACTTGAGTTGGGGGTGTTTTAATCCCCATCCATAGTTAGTCACACGCGGTAACGCGGCTGACTTGGACGGCAGTAGCACCCTGAAGCTTTGGGGCCCCAACACTGGCTGCATCTTGAAGCTCGTTCCCAGGTTTGCTCCCATGCTTGCTCAGGGGAAGCCCCACATACCTGCTGGGGGATGTGATCGGGCCCCGAAAGGCTCAGAACTGAAACCCGCTACGTATGCTCACGGCAGCTGCAGCACACAGATGCAAATCCACTTCAGGAACCACTACGACATTTCTTTTGAAACCATATTGCCCTGTTTGTGCTTCTTCCTCTATCATATGACAGGACAATAAAATGCACCGAGCGGGTGTCTGTGTGCTGCTCACATCCCGCACACAACTATACGGGAGGCTCTATCTTGCACTAAACCAAACTGGAGAAGGGCAGCACTCCCTAGGCCAGCGCCATGGCACAGGGAGCCAGGAGCCGCAGGTTCAATCTCACGCTCCGGTGCTAGCTAACTGCCAAATAACAGGTTAAAACAATGAATTCCTCGGTCTCTCCATCTGCAAAATAGAGATAACAGCTACTCTCACACAAGCTGCAGGTAAAAGGTTCTCTATTACACAAATTACCACCTTCCTCAGAGGGCATTTCTCATGGCATGCATGCTCTGGCCTCAACCTCTCAAAATTGTGGTTGATGAGAGACAGGTCTGTGATTTTTTTTGTGAATAATGGGATACGTGTGGTCCATGCTAGATGCAGTGCAGTGCAATGGCTAAGGTGGTGGCTACGAAGAAAGGAGGAAGGAATTCATGTCGAACTGTTTCCACTCCACAAACAAATGAAGGTATTTGACGTGCACAAAGTAAGGGCTAGTAAAAGCTGCAGCATTGCTAAGATCCGAGACTCTTTTTCTCTCTTTCTTCTCTTTTTTCAGTTTTGTCAGTTCAGAATACCGCTCTTACTACCCTGGGTCACAGGCGGCTGTCATATTATCCATCTTACCCTATTAAAACATAACATAGAAAGCAGAGATAAAAGGACCTCTGTTCCCATAGGAATCTTCCTTACTGCACATTATTTCTCCTACAGCAATGCACGGATGCCCCAGTCTGGATCAGGCCCACCTCTGCCTCGGGAACAAAAAACAGAAGCAAAAACGCGTCCTAATCCATCTCGCCTCACGTTGCCGTACGGGTACCCGAGCGGTGGCTGTGTGTGTGATCTTCCTGGATGGAGTGAACACAACAGACAATCTCGAGACCTTGTGAACTCTGCTTATGAGAAAGTGAGGCTGCACGTCCCGTTAACTGGGCCCTCTCTGGTTCTGCATTATGGTTTTTTAAGGGCAATTACACTCTTGGCTAACCTCTCATTATCTACAGGTCGCATCAGATCTAAAAGGAAGCATCAGGGCTTTAACTGGAGGCGAACAGCGGCACTCGGTTTAGATTGCCTGACTAAACCACGTTGCAGCCTCTCGTTCGGAGAGCCCTGCACCGTGCTTGCTCGACTTGGCCCTTGCAGGCGAGAGGGAAAGCACCCCAAGTCTCTGATCCTTGTAACCCCAAGAAGTCGTGCCTAGATGACAGGTTGCACAGCCCAGATCTGTGCCTAGCCCTTCATGGCTGCTGGCTGTGCTACTTCCAGAGCAGGGCTTGCAGTTGCCCAGACCTGAATCCAGGGGCTTTGGGCACCTTCTTGTCCTCCGTTTCTTCTTGCAGTCTCCTTGTTTTAAAGTAATACAACAGAAGGAAAGACTGGTTTTGCCACATCCTGTTCCTGCAAGATTACGGCACTCTGGACACGGTCCCTTCCCATACAGAAATCAACAGTACGTCCCCCATCTCAGTAAGCTTGTGCAAGCTGGCACGTTCACGGCTCGAGGAGCAAAGCATCTGCCCTGCATGCTTCCTGCCAGCGAAGTCAAGGACAGTGGAAGAGCCCAAGCCACTCAATTAGACAAACTACAATCAATTCCCCCTTCCCAGTGCTGGAGCAGCGTGCCCTCTCTATTCAGAACAGCTCTGAAGAGGCACTAATGTCCTGCTGTAGAGGGATTTAAACGCATGCTGGCAGTTCAGCAAGTGCTTAAGTGCTGCCTGCATCGCGGACGTACTGAAGATGGTCCTTGCGATACCTGCATCGAGGGCGAAGGTGAATTTTATTTAGCCAGTTCCTTTCTCTTGAACACCACATTTTCAACAGGCTTTTAAGCTCGGTGGTGCAGAGGGGCATTTGCCATGACTACGGTCACATCGTGCAACAGCTCAGACTCCCTCGTTTCCTGTTGCGGAGCATCTCAACTCGACAATCCTCGGATGAGTCAGTTTACCTAACCTCATCGCGGGGCGCTCACGAGAGTCGTGCTCTTTGCTGGGATGGTAGCACACAGACAAGTATGTGCGTCTAATGCCTGTCCCTGGCCCAGGTTGGAATCGGTGACGTGCATTTTTACATCTGTCATTTTCTATAGCTCCCTAGGAAGCCCCTGGCGCCCTACAGACATCGGCACTGCATCCCATTCCAGTGAAAAATAGCTCATTTTGGAGGCAAGAGGCTAGGCTGGTTTAGTAAAGTGAGAAACCAGGATGCATTTTTCATTTGTATACAGCTGAAAGCCACAGCTGACAGAGGGAGAAAAGGACTTTCCGTCACGTGCTCAATCTTGGCAGGCTGCTTCTCATGCGAGCAAGCGAATGTAACGGAGCAGAGCAATGAAGGCCCCGCAAACTCCTCTCACCTACATCTCAATGCAATATTTTAACAAACCTTCCCCGCGTTATTCCCAACTTGGGACTGCAATGCCTGCCACTGCTTCCCCTGGGCCTCCTAACTGAGCCCGAGTTTCCTTGTATTGAAGCAGACACAGGAGGGTCAGTCTTTTCCCTGCTGCAACCTCCCTGTGATGCAGACACGCACGGATTAGCTTTCCGGCCGAGGTGCAGCTAGCTGCGCGACTGCAGCAACCAGAGCTCAGCAGCGGCTGCAAAATCTACCTGAGAAGGGGGATAAAGAGGGGAGCGGTTATCCTGCGCTGAGGGCACAGACGGCTCCCGGGCCTTGAGCTAGCTACTTCCACTGCAGGCACCGCAGTGCAGACACGCTCTCTGCATTGGCTCTTTTACTTGCCGACTCTTTGCTAATGCCACGTCCCTTCCGTAGCTGCTTTATTTACACATGGCAGTTTGATAGCCCCATTAGCTTGTCTTATGACGGTTTATGGCTTTTATTGGCATATTGATATCTATATAGTGATGCTCGGACACGCAAAATAACTGCGCTGCGAGAATCCGTGGCTTCGTGCGGTCACGGGCCAATCAGAAAGAAAGGTTTCTCCTTCCCGGTAGCCATTCACTATATTCAGTCATGCAGCCCGGGTAAATTAATTGGCACGGCCTATTAAAAATCCCCAGTGACAGCTAGCGTAATGCCATTATGCATTCAAGAGAGTTCGAGTGCGAGTCGCGGTGCTTACCTATGGATATGGTCCAAACTGCAGCAATTTTCATAATAGCCTTGGTGCGGGAATTGAAGCGGCTGTGCTCAATGGGATTGCGTATTGCTACATACCGATCGAGGGAGATGGCACAGAGATGCATGATAGATGCGGTTGAAAAGAGGACATCTAGGGAAATCCATATGGGGCACAACTGTTTAGGCAAAGGCCACGCATAATCTGAAACACAGAGAGAAAAGGAATGAAAAGAAAGAGGGAAGAAAACGACTTGGGAAACTAGGCCAGCCTCCACGCTCAAACCATTCAAGTATTTTAACTCAGCGCCATTCATGGAAGGGGTGGGGGGGGAGGGGGGTGTGCGTGCGCGCGCGTGTGTGAATGTGCTTGGCTGGGAGCCACCTTCTGCATTTCCATCCATATGGTCCATGGCTCCAGACATCCAAGCAGGTCTCAAGCAGAGAACGTATGTTCTGCATTTCCCATCCACACGTTCTCCATCACCTGCACGCGCACTGGGTGAGACGCCGTGTCCGGATCACGAACCGTTGCACCTACAATTAGATGCTTCTGTGCATCCTCTCTAATCTGGTTGCATATTTTTCATATCTCCCCCAAACCTGAAGGGCTGCATATCGCACCGCTCTAGTCACTTGGCTCCAGACACCTGGGTAGCCTTCCCCGGAAGGACTCTGACTTGCTTCAAATTCTCCCTTCAAAAGATGTCCTGTCGCTTTCTCGCAAGCAATCTGGCATGTAGCACCATGGCACTGTTAGCGCTGAATTTTGCTTTGCAGTCACTCCCCGACGTGGCTGGTTTTAATAACTGAATAATACTTGCCTGCCTTACAGAGCGGCTGCCGTGATTGATTAGCTGAAGTTTGCAAAGGGTTTAAAAGCTGTAAAGTGCTAGGCATTATTATTTACAAAAACAAGTATCAGCAAACCGAACAGAGTAGATAGGTTCATTTGACTAGTGTTGGCACATAGCTAATAGTGTGGTGTCTATATTTATTTAGCAGTTTATGCTGCAGTGAAGTGCGGGGTGAGAATAAAACTGACCCGGGACGATTCTCAGGGGGCATCGGTATTGAAATCAAGGCTGAGAGAAAATTGACTTTTGAACGAAACCCTCCACGTGTTAATGCCCAGACTGGCTTGCACCAGATCAATACAGCATCTTGCCAACCTCTGTGCTCCCATCTTGCTTATCAAAGTAATGTAATCAATAGTATCCATAGCAGCTGGACATGCGAGACGCTTCTTAACATTTAAATAACGAGGCTCTCCTCCACCAACAGCTAGTTGTTCCTCATTTCGAACATGGCTTTCTAAAGCGTTTGCTGTGGATTAAAACTAGCAGTTTCTAGAGAATCAACATTTTATGAAGAACAATATTCTCATCTTTAATGGAAAAGGCGAACCATTAGACCAAGCTTTGCTGAAACCTTTCCAAAACTGGTCACCTGGGAGAACAGAGACCCCGAGTCGCCTTACACAGACAATCTGAAACACAGGGTGCGTCTACACGTGCACATTTACTGCACAGTAACCAAAATGACTGCACAGTATGGGCATGGGTCTACACATGCCTGCCAGTACTGCACAGTAATACAGCGACTTACACCGACTTGAGTGTAAATTTGATCCCTGCATCATGCATCGATCCCTGCATCATTTGATCCCTGCATCATGCATTGTATGTTGTCCCTGCATCATGCAGGGATCAAATTTACACCCTATTAGTTAGTGCGCAGTAATGCACGTGTAGACACCTTACGGCACAGTAACACTGTGTGTGTGGACTAACCGTAGTCCCAAGTCAGTCCACACACAAGATTAATGTACTTTGATGCCTGCATGTGTAGAGGCGGGCCTATTTCCACTTACTGCGCAGTAAATTTAAGCCAGTGTAAGTGCACGTGTAGACATGCCCGCCGTGAACCAAATTAGAAAATTAAAAACTGGCCCAGTGGCGATCAGAAACGCTTAGCACTCAGAGACGGAGGAAGACAGGTTCGCCCCACTTTACACACATGAAAATGGATGGAGAGCGTGGCTGAGGAGATGGCTGAATGGAAAGCTCCACTTCAGGAACACACTTAGGCACATGCCAAATCTCACTGATACAAAGGAAACTACTCGTATGTTGAAGGTCAGGTGCGTGCTTCGACGGACAAGGTCCTTTGGGTAAATCTGATATCTTCTATTAGACCAACTCAAACAGTTGGTGTATGCTGAAGCACCTTCCTGAACTCAGGAGATGTGGGACCCAGCCTGCTCCCGACCTTGCTGGCACCAGATCAGCTCATATAGCACGTTGCTGTTCTCCCATTCCCTAGGTCCAGCCCAGCCAGCAGGCACAAACGTCGTAGAAATCCCTCTTTCTGGAAACCACCATTTTTAGTCAAGCAGGTCATTACAGGCTTGTTTCCCACCGCCAGTTTGGACACGTATCACCTGAGCTGCACCGACGAGCTCTGGCTTGGATACCGCTCTGTGAATCAGATGCCCACGCTTCCCTCCAAGCGTTTGCTATGTGTGCGACATGTCAGAGTGTCACGAGGGAGCCCGCGCCCTTTGCTGAGCCTCCACCTTGGCGGCACGATATAATGGACGGCAGCAGGATACGCAAGCTGCATCTGATCCTCAGGCCGCACTTCCTAACAATTAGGAAGCAGTGGCTAATCAGCCCTGAGGAGCGAGCTCTCGGAGACCCTTCCTGGCTGGAGCATCTTCAGTGCAAAAGGTGTCTGCGCCACGTGGAGTCAAACAGCCGAGCTAGCTCACGACCAAACCTGTATGTGAGAGGCGAGATCAAATGTAAAGCCTCCTGATCCAGGTCACATTTGGAAACAGCTACCGACTGGAAAACGCGTGCAAAGCTTTAGCCAAGAGCAGCTCGTATTTGCTGGATCTTTACCACATTGCTGGTGCTAATACCAATTCTGTTCCCTTGCTGCCGGCACCGTGAGGGTCAGGAGGTTGGTCCCGCGACTGCTCCTGGAGCAGATGTTTCAGGAAAGAGATTGTGGTCTTCTCTAGGGTAGATCAGCGAAGTCCAGGCTCAACGTCATCAGTCCTAGTTAATCCCTTGCTTGGAGAGGACTCTCTCATGTGGACGAGCATAAGAAGAGAAGAGAGAAACATTTCCAGATGACCGTACGCAGCGGCGGACCCCGTGGCCAGCTGTCCGTGTGGCGGACAGACGGATCCATGCATCCGTCTCTGCTCACGAGGTCCGTGAAGGAACAGCTGCATGCCGTGGGCCGGCCCCTCGCTTTCTGCCAGGCAGACCCTGAGCAGGAAACCCGTGGCGTGACTGACTGTCCCGTGTGCCGGGGGCGCAGGGGGCTCTGGGTGCTGACGCTGTTGCGTGAAGAGGAGTGTGCAATGCCCGCCGACTCTGCAGCATCATTTTGAACTTGCTGTGCGCACCCCTTTGCTTGTACCTGGCTCTCACCCGGGGTGGATCCAGACGGGGTGCAGCGGCATGGTTGCACCCCCTCTTTCGGACTGGACCACACATGGGAGCCCCCAGGGACTTTTTAGAGTACCTAAAGCCAGTGAAAATACTCTCTCCCTTCCCCTTCCTGCTCCAAGAAGCCCCCATCCCACCCCTTCCCCCCATTTCTGCCCTCCTCCTCCTCCTGCCCCGCCTGCCTCTGAGCAGGAAAGGGAAGGGAGCAGTCTCCAACACAGCCAGTATCTGCTTAAACTCCTAACGATGAGACGAGCGGCTTAGTTTCCTAGTAGTTAATCCTTTTACTCATTATTAGCCCGGAGCGCAGGAGTCCAACCCCGTGCTTGAGGCTGCGAGGGCAAGTCCATCCACTCGGGAGAGCGCAACGTCTCCAAATTTATTCTGTGATATTAAAAATGTCACTCTTCCGACTCCTGAGATTCAGCGGCTGCGTATAGCAAACGACTAGGACTTCATACAAAAGGCCATAGCATACAGCCTAGTGACAAAAAACAATTAATTCTCAGTAGGGTCCACGCGAACATTTGAAAATCATCTACCTGAGATACAAAGCCACTAATTTGTGTAAAGAAATCATAATATTTCACTCCATTTGCATTTTGTATGCAATTTAACGGCAGACGTGCCGCGCAACGTGACCAAAAAGGATATAAATGAAGGGAAGAATGTGTTTGTTTTAAGCATATAACCTTTAAGATCTCCTGTTCTCAGCAGGCAACACTCGGAAAGTTTTTTTCATTTCACTTTGAGTTGCAATGGGGATGACGCCCTTCTCAGACGTGCGGGTAGCCGGATCAGTAGCGGACAGACCCGTAGACTCAAGCATTTCTGAACGTTGATGCGCGTGCGTATATGTTTGCAACTTTCGACCAGAGAACGGGTTGCACCCGACCCGCAGCACGCCGCACGTTCGGATGCACGTCTCTGCTCCGTGGCTCAGATTAATCCACTCAGACGCTGCCGAGCACCTCTGCCTCCTGCGTCGTGTATGGACTCGTCAACCTTTCAGGGCAGCGTCTCTGGCCTGGGCTCGTCAGGAAGAAGAGAGAAAAACTGGACGGCACGTGCAGGCGTCCTGGTGATGACACCTAGTGAAACCGCTGGCAGAAAGCTGTGTGTTTGAGGCAACATTTGGCACCGACAGAAGCCAGCCATTTGGAGTCTGGCAACTGAATCCGCCAGCCGCCTCGCTGGCGGGAGAGCGGGCACGGTGTCTGGGGCTGAATCATGAGCAAGGACCGCGAGGTGCATGGGGAGCTCTTCCCCCCTCCTTGTTCCCCGAGCCTTTTTGCGGGACGGTTCGCCGGGGCTCGCTGACATTGCAGCAGCATGCTCCGAGCCTGGAAATGCAGCCGGGTGCCCATCGCCAGTCTCCAAGGTGCTTGAGAGGGGCAGTCAAAAGCCCCCTTCCCCCAACCTCACAAGGGCAATTCTGGCAAGAGGGGAAGGGCTGAGAAAGGTGGGCTCGGGGGCATCTCAGCTGGGGCATATCGTGACGGGACACAGCCCCGGGCCAGCCAACACCTCCTCGGGTGCACCGCAGCCGTGGCAGTTCTCCGACGGCTCTGTCGTAGGAAGACCATGCAAGGAGGCACCATGGGAGAGGCAGCCTGGCTGCGAAGCCCCTCTCATAGGGAAGAGTAAAGGCATGGTCACAACCACCCCAGCCCAGATGAACACACGTGCAACCCCAGCCCGACCAGACACGTTTCCCCTCTAGGACACGTGAACCAGAAATGACATTTCCCATGCAAGAGAGAGACAGGAAATCCCAGTCTGCTTCCATCTCCCACTGACTGTGCCCTGTGACACTTCTCTTCACCTCTTGGTCCCCATCTGTCAGATGCCGACAAAAAGGTTTAATTGCCTTTGGTAGCGCTGCGACACGCAAGGGGGAAAAGCCCCACTCCAGCGCGCTATTAGCTTCACCGTGGAAGAAGCAGCGGGACCAGCCAGGTGAGCAGGAGGTGTCTGCCAGCACAACCAGCACAAGGGAGCAAGGTTAAACCTTGGTAAGGGCAGCGCAGAGCTAGTGCCTGTTGTCCGCACCCTCCTGCGCAGGAGAAACACTGGCACCACAACCTTGGCATGAAGACATCCCTTGCGGCTGCACAACTGAGTGCAATGGCGCCGCACACCTGCCCTCCACAGACCCTACGCCACAAAGCTGAGAGCTTTGCACACATTTTCTCTAGCAAGGCAGGACGGTATTTTGGTCAACGGCCCTGCCACGTGTCTCTAGTGACCAAAGGGAAAAGACCCCACAGCATCCATCTTCCAGCATGGGCATGTTACTAGATCGAGATCTCCTCTAGAAGAAACTGGCTGTTTTCTCTCAAGTGAGGACCACGGGAAGACCTGCCCTTTTGCACGACTGATGTTAACCCCGCTTCTTAGCTCCATCAGTGAAGATGGGTACACGCATCTTCTACTTGGCATCGCAGCATTTTGTTAAAGCACCTCGAATTTCCTGATGTTTGGAGCCGTGTCCCAGCGTCAGGGTCCCTGAAATGGGATTTGTCCTGAATTTGAAAAATCGGTACTTAATTTCCTGTCTTGCCCCCTCGCAGCTGCCCAAAACCTTCCCGCGGCATCAGGGAGTGTGCTGGTGTGCCAGCAGACACGGCAACAAGTGGCCTGATGCGTGCGAGTGTGACTGCTGCGTGTGATCTGGAAGGTGGCTCCAGGCGGCCTCCTCCATGGGAAGGGGTACAGCCACTGCCCCGCGTCCGGGCCATGCCCAGCACACCTGGCTCCCCCATCGCACCGCATTCAGAGAGCGATGCTACTGGTACTGGAAGTTGCATGGAGCCCTCCTGCTCCTGGAGTTGTGTGACACCTGGGACTGCACCCTGGGCTTTGCTGCCCCGAAGCTGGCCACTTTGCATTTCGTTTAGTACCATCGGGCATCTGAAACGGAGAGTCGTGCTCTTTGCTTCCACTTCTGCATACTTATTGCAGCTCCGGTCCGGCCCAATAACAAACAGTCCTTGAAGTTACCCCCGAAACCTGCGGGATGCCATGGTGTTTCGGTGACTCTGGATCACGACGAAGACCTGACCTCACGCGCAGCATTTACTGCACCGGGTAAGAAGCAGAGCGTGTTTAGGCTGCTGTGTTAATCCCTGGATTTCCAAAATCTAACCTGCACCGGCCTGCACCCTACTCGGGTACAACTTCTCCTATCTTGACACTCCTCCAGTTTCATGGAAAATGAAAATATCATTCTCATTTTGCAGCTGCTTCATCTAATTAATGAGAGAGTAATGCCACAACACTTAATGAGAGTATTCAGTCAGCCTGTGTCTGTGCAACCCAATGTCTCTACCACCAGGCAGTCCTCCTAGGACGGCAGCCAGGAGATGCCACCTTCAGTGGATAGTTTTGGGTAGTTTTCCACTTCTCAGCCCGGGGTGGGGAAACAGTCCGGCTATCTCCCTCGCTAAAAGTTTAGAAGCTGCTTTATGTAGCAATAATATATTGCGATTGAAGGGTTTTATATTAACCCTGCTTTCCTATATTCACTTTAAAGTTTCATAGCTGCCATAGACTTTACAAAAATAGAAAGCAATTACCTATGGTTTTAACATTACTGCACTGCACTCTTCTCGAGGGAACTTCAGACTTTAATGATGCTCATTCATCTGATCTGAAAAGCAAAGTATTTCTTAGCCCAAAAGCTCACATCACTCGATGTAAAGCTATGTATTGCTCTTTCACTAATTTCCTTCCGTCTAATTTACCCCCGCAGAAAAGCGATTCAGCACCTGAGAGTCGTACAATGGAGTGCATGTTAAAATCCACGTCCTTCTTGTTTAATCGGCTGCAATTTTCAGCGATTGCCTTCCTCCTTTACAGAACAAGTGACACTCGGGCAGCCCAGCTCCCCGAGTCGGGAGCAGCAGGCCTTGAGGGCAGCGTCGCCAACACCCCTGGTTTTCCTGCGAGTCCGATGCTCGGGGTTTTCTTAGGGGGCTCCTGGCACCAGGGGACAACATGAAAACCATAGATCACGTTTTGAAAAGATATAAATGCCTTGCTCCCACGTTTCTGCAGGAAAGGGGATGGTCTGCAGCTCTAGAGACTCAACAACCCAAAGGTGAATAGAAGAAAGCCCCAATTAATTGCTTTTTAAAATCCTTGTGCTCGTTTAGGACCTGACTTTGATTTGTGAATGCGCGGAGTCGTCGGTACTGCACAAGGAAACACGAGTGTCCGCAAGCTCCTCGGGATGCTAAAACCATCAACCAGGAGGTGGAAGAAGGTAACGTCAATCAGTGCACGTCTCTGTTCTGGGTTTGGAAAACGCAGGGTGATGAATTCACCTTTTACACTGATAAACCCAGTCTCTTCCCTCCTGAACTGGAGAGGGTGCTAAACCACATCCATGCGAGCTAAGCCTTTTGTTTAAACCCATGGGACTGGCTATCCTGTCCCCGGAAACCTTCAAACACTGGCGGCCGAAGAGCGCTCCAAATCATTCGTGTGTTTTTCACAAATCCCTGAACGAGGATGCAGTTCCAGGGGACTGAAAGAGTAAAAAAGGGGCTAATATCACATCCGTGTCTAAAGAAAATGGCAGCACAACTAAGACTAGTTAATAGGGTTGTTTACAGAGAGAAACGTGTTGTCAGACAAACTTGATATTGCCGGCTGATGTGAGCACAAGTGTGGTAGATGGAGGTAATTGTGTAACACGCTTAGACCCACGTGACCTTCCGATAAAACGTGAGGCTTGTCATCGTGGCTCCCATCGGATGGGTCAAAACCAGTCGACGGTCGACTGCAAAACAAAATCACCGTAGGCACACAGCACAACGGGGCCTGTTTTGCATGACCTGGTACGATGCACTGATCTGAAGATGTGTATAGTAACCCAGCCAAATGCACGGCCAGATAATTAGGCACAAAGACCGGGCATGACTTATAAGATGGGGAGTGTCAGTGTATCCCGAATTGCGCTCAGTCTGATACAGGACTTCTGGGCCGTGCCGTGCAAGGGGCCGAACCGGGGGCTGTGGCTGGGAGGGACGCAGGAGATGGTCAAGCAGGAATAAGGAGTCGTAGAGGAGCAGGGACGTCCAGAGGTCGTCTAGCCCGTGTCACCGGCTTCCCATCCACATGGAGCCGTCCCGCAGGCCCCGAGCGCTGCCTTTTGTTCTGCATCGTGGCGCTATCCGTGCACGGTGACAGCATCTAGCGGGGAGAATAACCCACGACCGAGCGCGCTGACAGTTCACCCTCCCCTGGAAATTGCCCGAGTGACAGGCGCTTCCCGACTCCGACTGACAAGTGCCAACCGAGCCGGCGGTGCTCATCCAGGCCTTTCACTTCTTTTCTCGCAGGCTGCACCTGCTAATTGATACATGACTGGATTTTACAGCAAATCCAGCAATTACCCCCATTATGGTATTATGGCTAGCAGCATTTCCAACAGCTACGTTAGATCTTGCTCTCTAATCACCAGGGCAATGACGTGGAGCCTCGAGAAGACGTCTAAGAAAAGTGCAAATTTAAGCCCCGGGCTGATTTAACGATTCGATTCAGAGAGAGGGTGGTGGAGGTTCGTTTCAGGATCAGGAACTCCCGTTGCAGGACTTTATCAGACACGGTATTTCAAAACACCCCTCTCAGCAGCCTGGGGTATTTGCTAGGAGGAAAAAAATGAAAAAACCCGTATTTACATTTCCAAAGACGATGTCTGTATATGCAGAGAAATCTTCTGCGCCCTGCAGCACGGGCTGTCGTTCACTGAGTCCGTATGCAAAAGCAACGCCTCTCTTCCTTGCGCGTACGGGAAATTTGAGCACAGGCGCAGCGATGTCTCGCTTTCAGCTCAAGTACCACGAGTTATCTTCTGGAGCCTGCATCAGTATGCCGGGGGTAGTTAGCAGAGTGATGACGGGATTGAATCAACCGCGTAAATAGCTCGATACAATGACTTCCCTTCGTGCATTTTAACGTGCACTGAGAACCGGTCCCCACAAATGGCAGCGAGACAGAGGACGTTCATAGGGGCTTATCAAACCGGCAGACCCCCAGGTTTATAAAGAAAGTACGTGCTAAAAAAGCGATCTAATGCCCTCGATGTGTCCAGAGAGTTCCCCTCTGTACGTAAAACTTGCTCAGAGGTAAGGGTAAGGATTAAAACGATCCCAATTGCATTTAAACAGCAAACAAGACTGTTCAATCGCTGTCAGAGTGGGAAACAATACGATCTGTGCAGAGAGAGGCCTAACAACGCCCCAATAACGCCCCTGAAGCGAGAAGGAAAACACATCCTCCAAAGCTGCTCCTAGCCACAAGCAGAACCTCGAAAATCACAGGTGATCCATTTTCACCAAAAAACCTCTGCCAAGCCATGCAGGTAATTCATATGCATAATTTGAAAGGCAAGGTCTTATGCATGACATATAACTGCTCAGCCACCAGCTCCCTTGTTTCAAAGCACAAGACCATCTGCTCGGAAGTGTAGGACATGGCAGCGCCGGGGGGGCTTGTGTGGCTTTGGTGACCTGGAATAGGGCAGAGTTGTCCACAGTTTTTCTAGGTCACTGGTCTGATTGCAGCACAGGCCAGTCCTGGCCAAAAGCCATTGGCATCTTGACAGCTCGCTCCTTGGTGGCCCGTCTGCAATGAATCCGTTTCCTCGCCACCCCACCTAGTAAAGAAGCATGAAAAAATGGGCCTTTTGCACCCTGACTCTTGCAGCCCATGTGTTCAGGGTGAATTTAAGACGAGCTTCCACTAATTAGAGTCTGTACAAGGAAAATTACAACGATTTAGACATTTCCCCATGTACAGCATCTAATTATTGGCGGGGGGGTAGGTCTTAAATTCAAAGTCGTCTTGGATTCAGGTAAATGCACTATGTGCATACCGACCATACAGTTGTTCCAATAACTGACATCACCCACGAGACTCCTTGCTTCTTGGACACTTTTCTGCAACTCTGCTCCAAGGGAGAGCGGCTACAGCTGCAGCTACATGATCCTAACTATATGATTAACTACGTTCATTAAAAATGTCTGCTGTTCATAATTTTAAGATTACCCCTAATGGCTTTGTCCATTGCTGTGGCTTTCAATTTGCAAAACACTGAAATATGTGCTGACGTCTCACCGAGCCAGCGGGAAGTAAAAACCTTGGACAAACTGGTGTCTAGAAAAGTAAAGCAGTGAGTTAGCCCGATCACGTGCAGCACAGGATCCCTTATTTAATAGACTGAAAGCTGGGGGAGATGATGGATTAATTTGCTGACTGAACTCTAAGCCATCATAAAGTTAGTGGCATTTTGCTTGTCTGACAAGGTCAAAAGCCACGAGCATCAGCCTTTGTCGCAGCCTGTTCAGTGGGACCGATACGCCCCCGATAGCAGTGGGGAGGGGAACACGCAGCATCTTTGTCACGCAGCGGGTCCACTTTTTTTCCATCCCTTCCCCGGCGCAGCAGGCTTTCAATCTCCATTCCTCATCGGATCTGCTCTCTGCCTCTGGGGCTGTAACATTTTTCCTAGCACGCTTCATGCCACCGTGGGTGAAAAGACTGATGTGAGGAGCTGTGTGGATAAAGCCATTTCCTACAAACAACTTTTGCTGGTCCTACCAAACCCAGAAACTCTGCTACAGATCCTTGAGAGCTGTCTATAGGCACCTGGCCTGTTAGCTAGTCACGTATGCACGTCTCATTTATGGAGCACGCCTGTAGCAGTGCACACGCGCCCCCTCCCGCTCACACCTATCGCAAGGGGGAAAGGGAGAAGCATTTTTGCCTAGATAAAAAGTTCCAGTCTGGAAAAACCAGGAATTATCTCAGAAGGGGAAACCGTCACTGAGGCCCCTGCGACACGTCACATATATTACGCAGCTGACCGGTTAAGTGTGCAACGCATTTAAACTGGCCGCACACACAAAGCGAGACTGGCCACAGGTGCACAGTCATGGCTGCAGAGTTAACTGGTTAAATGTGCTATACATTTAAACCAGCCCCACGTGCAAAGTCATGACCTCAGCTATAAAAAGAGCCAACCAGCTATAAAGTTAGTGCTTGAAAATGCGTCACAACTCTAGAGCTGGTTTGTATCCAGCTTTTCTTTGGATGTGTAGGAGCCAAAACTGGTGATGCAGGGCGAATGCCGCCTCTGCACATCCTGCTGTCCCGCTCAGGCCCCGCTCCCAGAGCTGGGGCAAACGCAGCCGGGCCCCTGGCACAACCGGCGTCGCTGTCATCGGCACAGAAGGGCTTCAACTTTCCAAACCAACTTTCACCTGGACACGACCGCTAGACCTTGTGAGCACCGGCTCTGTTAGACGCTATGGGGGGGCCCTTTCTTGAGGGCCTGTGTGCACGGGGGATGTACTACCTCCAATGCTAAAACAGACAACGTAACAAGAAACAGCGGTATTCCCTTCGCCAGAACAGGCTGCAGGGACCCCAAAGCCTTTCCTGGCTAGCTCTCTGCCCACTCCTGGGATGGCAGGGGGTACCGGCCACCCCCTCTCCCACCCTAACCACCTCCTAACCTAGCCTGAAGCCCCTGGGCTTTTGATGGGGCAAACCTCCCTTTTATAGGGTCAGACATATCTAATGAGCTCCTGGGCAAATGCAGGCTGGAAAGCCCAGAAATGCTTAATGCTGCACTGCTCCAGTTGTTGTTTTAAATAAAAGGCCAAGGCTTTGTGTGGATCAGACAGGCCACAACTCAGCAAGACGTACCAGGTGCCACAAGTATTTGACCTCTTCCAGACACTGACTATAAAGGATTACGGCACGGTTTGAACAGAGCTGGTCAAAGCAGGGAGGCCAAGTTTTATCTGCGGTGACTATCCAATCTGACGATCGCATCGTATGATGTTTAAGGGGCCATGTGCTGCCAGAAGCTCAGTGTTGGAGTTCGTTTTCAACTGATGGGGTTTTGTGCCTTTGCACTGCAGCATGCACAGTCCCGCAAGCCATTCTCATAAGTAACTGGACATGTTTGGGTCAGTCAGGATTGCCATTGAACAGATCCATAATTACCTGAAGAACCGCAAGCCAGGAGTGACTACAAATGCATGGATATCAAATTGCCAGAAGGTTTCAAGCAGGGTAAAAAAGGGCCAATTACCATTTTTATTAATGACTTGGGTATAGGAATGGAGAGCTTCCGGATCGAGTCTGCAGAGGATACAAAAGGGAGAAGGGTTGCAACCACTTTGCAGGATGGGACAAGGACTGGCAAAGACCTCGAGAGGCAGCTATAAATTAAATGTGAAATTCAACACAGAAAAGGTGTTCAGTATCGGGAAGAAATTACCAAACAGGGGCCGTCTGACCTGGCCATAACGCAGCTGCGAAGGAGCTGGGACCGACGATGAATCACCAATTCAACGTGAGTCAGCATTGCGATGCTGTAATAACAAAAGCAAATGCAATTTTTGGCTGCAATACCAGCAGGAAGACATGGGAGGTGATGACACCACAGTCTGTTGGGTCCTGGCTGGGCCTCCCTGCAGCAGTGTGTGCAGCTGTGGGAACTGCTTTTTAGGAAGGATGTCAAGAAATCAGAACGATGCTAACGGGGTTGAAATGCAAGCCGCCACACGAGGCAGAGCTAAAGGAACGAGGTGTCGTCAGTCTGGAGCGGGGACGCGATAGCAATTTTCAAATCATTGC
Organism: Alligator sinensis; assembly: GCF_000455745.1. Lineage (NCBI taxonomy): Eukaryota > Metazoa > Chordata > Crocodylia > Alligatoridae > Alligator > Alligator sinensis. The sequence continues at coordinate 1,081,660 of NW_005842103.1, read as the reverse complement.
TGCTACAAAGAGGAGGAAGATCAACGGGTCTCCCTCCCCACGGTGTGGGGCACGAGTCGACGGGTTTAAACTGCAGCGGTTC
>NW_005842103.1:1068006-1081155 GCF_000455745.1 Alligator sinensis | reverse complement strand
TATCATGGTGTGCAGGTGTTTGCAGACTACACCCGAATCTATTTCTATTTGGAAGGAAACAGACTTTTATTCCCAAAGCATTTTTAAAAAGCACAGCATTGAGGGGACTTCTCCCGCCCATCAGAAGGCAAACGTGGATTGGCCGTGGATAACTTCTGCACTTCCACGCATCTTCAGTGCAGCTGGAGAAGAGGGCTGGCTGCCAACTCCTCCATGGCGCTATGAAAACGCTTGCCTATAGCACATCTGGAGCAAAGCTAGCTTGCCCACTTGCACCCACCATGCACGCCTGGGCTTGCAGATGTATAGCGCAAAAGGTTTAGCCCAGTCCCGACACTACGTCCAGGCACCGTGCATCGGGTCTCCGATTCGAGACATATCTCTAGTAGCAATCTTGTCGACTCTACGGGCTCCAATGCCCAAAAGAGAGATGCCACCTCCCAGGTGCCCACGGGATGTCTCCAGGCTGTGGGTTTACATGCAAGACTGCGGGGCAGAGCAGGGATACCGGAGCTGGCTTTCAGCGGCGTGCAGTTCAGTGGGCACAGCGTGGGGCTGCCGTGCTATCTCCGTGGCCAGCCAAATGCCGGTGGGGTAGGTCAGGAGGCAGCGGCGGTAAGGCTTTGCTTAGCAAGAGGCAAGGATTTCTTTTATTGGATAAGCTGTATTATAAAAGATGTCACCCTGAGAAATCCCTGCCTCTTGCATAATCTCTGGCCCATCACGGCTACAGCATCACTTTGTTTAACACGTCTGTTACCAGCACAAATGTTTAAGGGTTTAACTTGTATCGCCAAGGGGGAAACACCCAAGGGGTTTCTTTGTCCGGGCACCCCAAAGAACAAAACCAAACCAGTTCTTGAGAGGCCTTTGGCAGGTATCAATTCAGATTTCCAACTCTGGGTCCTAGGATGAGCTCTGCACCTGAACTGTTAATTAGTCACAGCCTGTAAATGACTTCTCTCCCTTATTAATGCACTTTATGCAGACTGAGTGTGAAAGCACACCCGTACTGTGGGTCAGCGTGTTAGTCGCAGAGCATTATGGGGAAACAGGCCCTTCCCTAGGCATACGGTCATGTTGCGTAAATCGCTCAAAATGATCGGAAGGAATGCAAAAATCCAGACCTCTTGGTTCAGAGATGATACCTTTTACTAGACCGACCGAGACATGGCAAAAATAAATAAATAAATACCCCCCCCCCTTTCTGCACATTCATCTCAAAACCAAATACATCCCAAATGATCAGTACACCTTGGTTCAGAGATGATACCTTTTACTAGACCGACCGAGACATGGCAAAAATAAATAAATAAATACCCCCCCCCCCTTTCTGCACATTCATCTCAAAACCAAATACATCCCAAATGATCAGTACACTTGACCAGCCTGCAGCAGTATTTGTCACGTCCATAAAGTATTTCGGCGTTAACTAGTGCAATGGATATGGATAAAGTCATACTTTTGTTTGGTGCACGTGACCTTGTCTCCCTAGACCAGCTATCACAGCCCACTCAATAGCCCACCGCTCACTTCATTAGCTTGATTTGGATGAAGCTAATGCTCGTTCCAGACACACAGACGTTGAGAAGCCTCCTTTTTAGCTCCACTGTCTTTTTACCACGAACCACGCAGCACGGACGCTACGTGCGCGGGGGCTGGACCCCACGATCTGGAAGGTCCCTAACAACGGTGAAACAGAGCTGGGCAGCCACCGCTAGATATAAATGCACCGCTAAATACAAATGCCTACCAATGCCTCTTTGAGTTAAGTGAGTCAGGTGAGAAAGGTGTTGGTAGGCAGCTATATGCGCTCTATGACAGCACCGGGGTCAGTTAGTTTTTTGATCCAGGTCTGGGATTTTAGTATCAACTTCCTACAGCTTAACAAGCCACAAACCTCATCAGTAGGATGTCCAACAACTTAGCTTTCTGTCCAGGAACACCTGCCAAAAGGCGAAGACACATTTTCCAGCAGTCCTTCAGAGAATCACCACGCAGGTAGGAAAGCAACAGTAAAACGATCATTATTTTCCAGGTCAGATTTAATAAAGCCAAGTTAGTAGACGAGCGTGCAGAAGTAACAGGTCCAGGCCGCAGGTTCGTTAACTCAACCTTGGAAACATCGTGCAGAGCCTGTGCAACTCAGCAGAGAGCATGGACTCTGGTGTGGACCTCCTGCAGCAATCGCCTCTCGCTCCGGGAATATCCTTTCATCTCTTGACTGTTACTGAAGTCTCAGTAAGAAGAAGAAATCCCGGTAACAAGAAAGCCCGGAGCCAGCGTCGACATACCCTAGGAACGATCCCCGAGAACTGCGCTACCGCTTGCTGGGAACTGCTGTGAAACGCGAGCTCCCTGCCTTGGTGTCATCCTCCTCGAGTAGGCTCGCGGGGAAAAAACGACGCCTCGGAGATATTTTTGTCCTTTTTGTCCTTTAGTGGAATTAGCTCTGGGCAGCTCCTGGGAGGCTGATGGGGCACGAGGTAGAAGCAAGGCACAAGGACTGACTTGGGATGTTGAAGGCAGGTGGGAAGGGAGGAAAGTCACGCCAGCGGTGGGGCTGGGGTGGCCACCTCGGTGCTCCAAGCCTTGATGCCACCATATGGTAAGTGCCATTTCCCACCCCCGGCGCCGCTGCACTGCTCACCTCTCCCTCCAGCCTCTCACGGGATTTATTATTTGCTTGGGGGGAAAAAAGTGTGATTTACAAAAATGAATGAATCCAAATGTCATGCCACGAGCACATCCCAGGCATACTCTGAGTGCGCCTGGGTAGGCAGCATGCATTTTAACCAGGTCTCTCTCCAGACTCATGTGCGAGGCAAGGGGGCGGACTAGCCTCTCAAACCGAACGGGTTCACAATAGTGCACCAGGAAGGACGTCCTGATCCCAAGGGCGTGACGGCACGAGAACTGCAGAGCAAGGACACGGGACTTCAAAAGGGAAGACTGCACCAATTGCAAGTACCAGTAGATAAACTGGAGGAACTATAAGGGAGAGGAATCCCAGAGGGGCGGCAGCTGCAAAGGGCACGACGCCGAGGGCTCGATGACAAGCCATTTCAGCACAGAAGAACCACAGGAGACTGATGCTGGCAACACACAAGGGACTTTTTAGCTACCTGGAAATCAAAGCAGTGGAAGGAAGCTAATGCATGGAAAAACACGGCACTAAAGAAGGATGCAGAGGAACAGCAGACACGGTTCTCTGGGCAGATGTGATATCTCACATTAGACCAACCGGGTAGTTGTAAAAGAAATGTTCTTTGCAAGCTTTCGGGCACAAACACCCTTCCTAAAGCATGGAAGAGATTGAACGCTGCTGTTTGAAATGGAAACTTCACAACATGCTACCGATACCCTTGCACCAACGTGGCTACAACCAACACCCACGAAGGAACGGCACAAATAGGTAGGGATGGGTACCACCCGCAGAAACCCAAAGCCGAGGCTCCCGGGGCTCAGTGAAGCCGTGCTCAGCGCAGGACGTCATGTGCAACCGCGATTCTTTGCTACCTTGAAAGCTAGGAGCTATAAAGGGTGCCGGGGCAGCGCAGGGGGGGACTCGCGTTGGCTAGAGTAACTCCAGTTCATCTGCGAATATCTGCAGGGCTCCCATAGTGGCAGCCAAAACCTCTGCAGTACGGTGCCCGCTTCTCCTCTCTCCCTCACTACCTGGGATGGCTTTTCAGCACCAGAAGGGATGTGGCCCGAGACCTCAACCGCGCAGGTTTGTTCTGCGAAGCGACGGCAGATGGCTGTTGAAGACCTTCCAGCCCTCTGCGCTACAAAATCCTACAGCGTTAGTTTGCAAAGCCTGCAGAGGAGCATCACGTACGTAGCTAAGTATAGGAATCTGCCATGTGCATTCAGTAAGATCTAGTCTGAGTTAAATACTTCTTGAGAAGGCTGTGCTCTAAAAATAATCTTCATTCTTGTCAAGTATTTGCAATTCTAGTCTGGCGACCACTTTCCTCCTCATGGAAAAAGGGCCAGTAAAAATAACTTAGGAAATATTACTAACTTTTGTCTTTTTTAATGACTATTTCACCAAAACATATGGCACCACATAACAAACTGACAATTTCTTCTTTACAGCAGTTGAACATCAACTCATTATTCTTGTTATTTATATATTGCCTGAACATTTTCTGACTGTTAGCTTTATTTCTGTTATCCTTTATCCCCTTTTTTGTTTTGCCACAACACGCATAAGTTTTCATTTCTCTTGGAAAAAACCCATAAAAGTTAATTACAAGGAGAGGGAACACATGCATATGGTCCCTGCTGGAGCTAATGGAAGGGCTACTGGCACGGAGGAAACACAGAACTCATGCATGCTCCAGCCCATTTAGCTCCACTTATCTCTAAACAAATCGGGCACGAGGATGTTGCACCGACAGCGCTGGGTTTTATTCAGATTGACAACAGGAATCACACAGGGCAAAAATGCAACTAAATACTACACGTCTGCTGGGCCCCAATGATCAAGTCAGGGACCTTAATGCCCTACGTAGGGGCCACGGCGCAGCTTGTACACACAGCTCCCCGGCCAGGCGTGCGCAAGCAAAGGAGCCAGCTCAACAAAACTGACATTCACCTTTTAAAACACGGGCAGGGTGAAGTTCAGCGTCTCCTCGTGGTTTTGCTGGCGGATGGAGCGCTGCTAATTGCTGCGGCATCAAGGTGGGATGAAGCCTGTTGGTTTTGTTACGCGTGTCGGGTGCTATTTTAGGGGGATAGCACAGCTCTCAGCCAATCCATACGACTAGATTACCGCAATCTGCTCTACGTGGAGCTGTATCTGGTCACGGACCCACTAAGTGGTTGTATTGTAAACTGAAAGCCTCATCGAAGTCTGGAGACCAGTGGTTATCATCGACGCACCCGGGGCCTGGTTTTTTGCCCACCATCTCTAACCGGCATGACTGGCCACCTCTCTCCCAGGTTTGCCCTCTCTCAGCTGCTGGCAGCGAAGGTGCGGATCGACATCCTTGCCGAGGGAGCCGCGGGCCCCGCTGCACATTTGTCAGGGCATGCTCCATGGCCCCTTAATTTCTCCTTACAGAAGAATACGGGCATGTGGGGGGGGGGGAATTGCATTACAGAATTGGGCATTCCTATTAAGCGCTGCGGCTTGCCAGAAAAACTGAAGTTGACTGAGATATGCATTTTGATTTGATGTATTTAATAACCTGGCAAGGTACCCGGGGCCTTGGCAGAGGAGCTGTGTGTTGCTGTACACTGAAATAAGCTAACTAAATACATGCAGATGCTGGCTTTGCAGCCCGTGGTGGGCAGATCGGAAGGGAATTAGGGAGATGATGCCTCTGGCTGAGTGCCTGAGGTGGCAGGGACGGGAGTCGGTGACCCGCGAGGTCCCTTCTCCTCCTAAGAGTCACAACTTCGAAACGGGGAACTTTCTCCTTGCAGAACTGCAGCGGAGGCTATCTGCAATATCCAGGTGCAACCATAACTATGGCTTTGCTCCCGCACCATTATAAGGAGGCTAAATTACAACCCTGCTGTTTGGTACTACGTGACAGAATTAAACAAAATAAATAGGTGACAGCTTCGGTGCCGTCCCTGCACGGACAGACAGACACAGGGCAGGGCAAAGGGCTTCCTGTTCTTATTTTTTGCAGATAGATCGTACCCGTCAGCAAAAACACAATGCCTCTCTTTGAGAAGCTAAATGAAATGGCTTCCTCTGCCAGGTTCAAGCTGACTGCTTCTTGCTCACATAACGCTAGATCAGCTATTGCAGGCAAACCACCGCTCATATTTTTTACCTGAATCCTGAATGCACAGGGCAGGCTCAGCTAATCAGAGACCCATAGGAAACACCAAGCATTTCGTCTTCTGTGACCTCTACCAGTAGCGAACGCAGCGAACTGTGAGCAGCAGCCTCGTGGGCGAGCAAAAAAATGCAGTCAGCTTTTTATCCAAAATTTGCAGGTCCGAACACATCTGCAATGAAACGCTTTGCAAACCGAGGCTCCGGTCTTGAGAAGACTTGACTGCAGGTAGACCTTTCCACCCCTCCTACTGCTGTCAGCAAGGCTTGCTATTGCTCTGGGCACACGTGTCAGCAGGTTTGAACTGAGTGCCGGACAGGCTTTGAGCTGAATGCTCCACGTATCAGTCGTGTTAGGACAGCTGTCGCAGGCCTGCTGCACCGTATGATTTCCGCGGGACGGCTGCCTGCACGTCGTGTCCTGGCGCGAGCGGAGCTGCTCCACGGAGGGAGCTGCGCTGTCGTGGTGCAGGAAGCGATTAGTAACGCGTCGTTAGCGGATGGAATTCATTGCCACGGGAGGTGGTGGGGACACGCAGCACGACCAGGTTCAAAAGGGACTGGATAAATTCTGCATGACGGACCTACTGATGGCTACAAAACAGACCAGTTGGAGGTTTTTCCTCCCGCGTCTCTAACCTGATGAATGGTGGAGCCAGGGAGGGTATCGAATAGGGGATGGGTCATTAGAGACACCCGGTTCGATGCTCTCCCTGGATAGCATCTGTTTCTGCCACCGTTCCCGTACTCAGCAAGAGGCAGCTGGGCTCCGTGCCTGGGGCTGCGCGTGTCCGAAAAGCCACGGACAACAGGACGCTGCCCTGAGCTGAAGCCCCAAGGTTGTCCCTTGCCCAGAGCCATGCATGGGGATGCCAGAGGTTGGGTTTTGGGGAGAGGCATGTTTCTCCCTGCGCCCTGGGACTCACCAGGTAGCTGCCGTGCACAGCGGTCCTAGGTGGCCAGCTCACTGCTGTGCACACCAAGGTCACGTCTGCATTAACAGTGCATGTGCATCCATCTGGAGACGCACACCATTTAGGACATTATAGAGAGCACAAGGGAGCTGGGGGGTGGCTCTGATCCCACTGACACTTCTGGTGTTTTCCTTCCTCTCCCTGCGTGCGTGCACAGACCCCACACCTGCTTCGGGACGGCAACAGAGATCTAGCCCAGTTTCTTGGTGAAAGCAAACAAGCAAAGTCTGATGCTTAACAAAACAGAGTGCAACGAGGCAACACGAACGGGCAGGTGCCAGATACGCCAGAGCAGTCCCGCGGTCCGGAGACCATATCCTTGCAACCTTGCAGGATGAAAAGCACGGTAACGGCATCGGAAGATACGATCGGATGGCAAAAGTTTAACTGCTTCTGCCTCCGACGGGAGAGCTCAGCCTTCGGCGTACAGGAAACTCACGGATCGATGATGGAGGTTACCAAATAGGCTCGCTGATAGAATAAGGGACTGGCACAAAGCCGCTGGGCCAAGACAGCCCATTCATTAGCTCAGCTCAAAGTAGGTTTCCGTTCACACCTTCTTTAAGGAGTGTTACGCGCGGCTGCTTCCTAACCACCACCCGGTGCACGTGGGGAAGGTCTCGGCGCGGTGGAGCGGGTGCATTTCAGCATCACAGGGGAACGGGATTTGGGCAGGGGTGGCCAAACCTCTGCCTGGGCTTGCTGTGAGCTGCACTGGATGAGCAGCAATTAGCAGGCTGGCTGCGAAAAGCATAGGGTCGTGGTTGGGGGATGTAGGATGCCATGGTCCTGGCCTGCCCCTCTTCCCCCTTCCCCACGACGCATGCACAGGTCGGCCGCCTCCGGCACAGGTGCATCAACCAGTCCTTGTCCCTGCACGCCAGCGAGCAGCACCGTTCCTGCAGGGCAGCTGCATCCCTACCCGAGTGCTGGAGCACGCTCCTGAAGGGGCTCTTGCTGCTAAAGCAGATCACACTTTAATGTCATTCTGCATTGCAACAAACATGAGCCGTTCCTGCTCGTACAGCGTTGTCTCGGATCTGTCTGCAGAACAGAGGTTTCAGCTGAAAGCTGGGCGCGGGGGGTCGCACTGGCGGCGTCCAAGCTCATGAGCTTTGTGATTCAGGGCACAGAAGGTTTTTTTGTCCCAGGTTGCTTTGAATCAGGATTCAACCAAATCTAGTTCCACGTTGCAGTCCATGCCCAGTTTGGGTGTGGGGGTACACTTGTGTGCCTGAAGTGGGGAGAGAGACTCAATCACTCCCTGCTGAAAGCTGTTGAAGCTGGCATGTCTCTGCTTCCAACTACATTTGATTTAGGCAAACGTCTTCCACCCAGCATTACCTGTGGCAAGGTGTGCGCTGCCAAAACTACTGCACCAGAGGCACTTGCCTTTCAAATGCAGGTGACGGCCCAGCCTGGAGAAGTCCAGCACACGGACTAACTAGCACGCTCAAGTCAAACACGTGCACGGGTGCTCGGGCAGCAGAAACAAGGATGTTCAGAGAGCAAGAGAGTCCATCACCAGCTTCCCAGGAACGCTAAGTCTCTCCTGCAACGCTGCCTCAGGGAGCGGGGTCTCTGCCTGTGACTTGTGCTCCTCGGTGCTATGGTAACACGAATCATCATGGTAACAGAAATTTAGCTTTGATAAAAATGCTCACTTCCAGCACAGGCAGCAAAGGAAAACGACAACGACGCTGGTTCTCAAAAGGAAGCGACACCTGGCAGACTCCGACCTTGACTCCTCCGCTCAGGGAAGTTAATGAAGCCTTGCCGAGAGTCCCGAAGGGACAGGCAGGCATTCGTTACAGCCTGTCATTTATATCCAGTGAACCTGCTTCGCCTTACGCAACAGATGGCGACTGAGCAAAGATTCATAGCGATGTATTGGCACGTTCCTGCGATAATTGTATTCATTTGTGCCCAGGTGTTTTATGCCCCTTAGGACTTGCTGTGACTTTGGACTTTGCTTGTATGCAGCAAAGCACAGGCTGTGAGCTCGAGTCCCCAGCCAAGGACAGTTAGACTTGGCACAGCAGACAGCCTGTGATCTGGCACCGGCCCGCCTGGCTTGGCGTACGTGCGGGACACGGTGCCAAGTGCACGGAGGAAGCTGGTCATTCTCCCGCGTTGCCCCGGGGAAAGGGAAGAAGATCTGCGGTGGATCTTGGAAGAAGATTCAGGAGACACCCAGAAAGCCAGCCAAGGTTTCAGTGAAACCTGCATTTTCATGGGAAGGATACTTCCCAAATGAAAAGCGAGAGGCTGCACGCTCTGTACTCTCAGCTGCAGCCCTGCGTAGAGCAATTGGCTCGGTTACTGCTAAAGGATGGGCTTCGCCGCTCCAAGCGAGGGGTCAGACATCTGGCAATTCATTGCAGTTGTATCTGCTCCCAGAGATGCCATTAACAGCCTCAGCGGGCGGGCACAGCTTGAGAGAGCTGCAAGATAATGTTCCCTGCAGGAGGCGAGCAGACCTCCGCTGCGCAGCCTGGAGTGGCGACACCACGCCAGCATGGCTCTCTAGGAAGATAATGGAAGCTCCACCACCCAAATTTGCTCACTAAGTAATCTCAGGTGCTGGCAAATCTTAGAAGCACCCACTTCCACGTCGTGCATGTGCTGCATCTTCCTGGCAGTGCTCTCTGTTTGCAGAGGAGCGACTCCGATGGGCAGGCCTTGTGTTGCGCTGGTCTTTCTGCAGCTCTTCATGCAACTGCATAGAGAAGAGTCCTCTCCTTCCACGTGATCTGCTCTCATCCGACCTTCGCTTGCCCTCTTTCTCAGGCTGGTTAGGGCCAAGATGCCAGCTTCAGTCATACTGTGGGGGGAGACCGAAAATCACCTGCATTTCGAGAACAGGTAGGGTGCAGCTGGCCTGACGCTCCACTCAAGCCAATGACAATAGGACACGAGAGCCTTGCAAACTGAACACACCATGGGAGATCCCGTCCTGGGATCTGACTGCCTCCCCGAGCCGGGATCAGGGCAAACAAGTTACTCTCGGCATGTTTCATCTGAGAGCTGCGATTCCCTTGCGCTTTGGTACGCGGCTTCTGCGATTCCCTTGCGCTTTGGTACGTGACTTGCCCAGGACAGTTATACAGAAACCAGCACTGCCTTCATAGCCTAACCAAATACAAAGAGCTATATTTGTCTGGTACAGACCTAAGTGGCATCACGGACAAAACTGCTCTAGGAAGCAGCAGTCCGAATACTTAAACAATAAGGTGTAGCAGGAATTGATGGCTTTGGGGTAATGGGATGTGACGCCTTTTGCTCCTGCACTGCTGGCACAGAGCAGGCTCCTGTTGTCAGGCGCTGGCCTGTGTCATACGACATATGCTGGTGATTTCAGTCCAGCGAAGGCCATTAGCTTTCACCCGCTGCCCTCGCACGGAGCCCAATAACTCGGGCTTGGCTAACATGCTTTTCCAGAAAGCTGTCCAATCTGGATTTGAAGGCATCGAAAGATGGCGAGTCCAACCCTTGCCTTGGCAGCTCAGTCCAGGGTTTAATCACCTTCCCTGTTAAACATTTGTGTCTAATCCGATCCGAATTCCTCTGGCTTCAGCTTCACCCATTCCCGCTTGCCTTTCTTTGCTAGTCTAACGAGCCCCTTTCTACGCCGGGTGAAGTGTTTCGACTCTGCAATGGGCTCACCTCTCAGGCTCTGCAACAAGCTACACAAACACCCTCTCACTGGTGTTTTTCCCAGCTCTCCAATCATCTTGGTAACTCGTTTCCAGGTCCTTTCCAACGTTCGAACCAACACAGTAAGGAGCAGCCCTGAGTGCAGAGGGAAAGTCACCGCCCTGCTCCTGCTCCTGCTCGGGATGACACCGGCCCCCTCGGCCGTAGCATCATGCTGGGAGAGGGCGCTGGGCCACTCGTCCTCTCTGCCCCGGCTCCTGGTCCCACACGCTCTTTTCCAGGAGACAGACACGCGGTCTGCAGGTGTGGCCTGTGGGAATGTCGGCTGTGGGAATGTCGTTTGAAATGATCCGGTTTAGCAAGCAGCCCAGATTGCTGCATCCTCCCCGTGTCCTCTGCAGATCTGCTGGGCGGTGATTTTTCATTTCTCTTTGCAACTGCCAAGCAGCACCAGGCTTAGCAAACAGTTATGTATTTTCAGCACAAAAAAAAAAAGAAGGCATTATTCCATTTTTCTTTTTTTTTTTTTAAAATGTTTTTCAAGAGCAGTTAGTTTTTCCACCACCCTCCAAACCAGATTTTTGTCATTCAAATTTTGAGCTTCAAACACCAGAAAATCTCATTTTTAATATTTTTTTTTAAAGTATATCATTTTCACTGAAACAAAACTTCATGCAAAATATTGTTTTCCCCCCAAAATGAAAGTTTTGATGAAATGTTTTGGTCTGGTAGTTGTACTAAGTGGGAAGAGGAGTGCCGAGGGGCGGCGGAGGAGGTACCAGGGCTGCTGCTGGGTGAAACAAATTGAACTTTCAGTCAGACAGAAAGTGAACGGCTGTCTGGGTGCTGGCCATACTTGTACTATCCAGCAAGTAATAAATTTGATTTCCTGCTTCCGGCACCTCGTCGTGCTTTCAGACCATACACTAACAGTGCTAAAATAAATGCCAAAGGGACAAGAAAGCAGGAGCTGAAGAGCGGAACGAGTTAAACTGCTCGGCCCCTTTCCCCGCACGTGTTTGTAAGAGCGGCAGGGAGAGCAAAATGATGATCTCCGTGGCAGCCAAGATCTTTATTTCAGCATGCGCTTGCTTCCCGCTCCCTAGTAGCCCCGATTCACTGTGGTACGGCGATAAATCCAGTGTTAGGGACCATATAAAAATGAACTTAAGAGAGACAAAAGACAGAGCTGATAACCTTGCAGATAAAGTAATAAATTAAGTGTAGAAAAATGACCACGGGCAGCGCCGTGGTAGCTTTCTGTGCAAGACTTACAAGCTAAAAGCTGCTATTATTTATTTTTAATTTTTTTAACCTTTTTAGGAGACTTTGTTGCTAACAGAAGCGATTGGACAGGAGGGGGGCACGTGCCACATAACCACCCCTGCCAGTGACTTCTTCTCCAGTCTGAGCAGCTCTCAGCTACTCCGACTGTCGGTCCTGACCCTATAAGCTTCCCAGTGCCAGGTTGTCAGGGCATTTAGGCAGGTAATGATATTTTCAAAGGTGGAAGTGAGGTACCTGGGCAATCTGGAAAACCCCAGTCCTAGGGGTTTTGCTTCTGTTTCAGGTGCCTAAACACCTTGAAAAGTCTGTGCCCTCAATGATCAATGGTTAGGGACAAATGTCTGGTAGGCTACTGACTAGTTTTTCAGACCCCAAACATGATGGAAAGTCTGGGTACCAGGATGGGAAGTCTTTGCACTTCGAGGTTTGACTTACTGACTGTGGCAATAGATGGCAACCTTTTTTGCCGAAAATACGTAACTGTTCGCTAGGGCCGGTGCTGCTTAGCAGTTACACGGAGAAACATAAAATCACCACGATCACATTTGCAGAGGTTCGCAGGTTAGCGCTATCTGTTACATAAAGCAAAAGCATAATGAATAATTTCTAACGTGCTGTGAATTCAGCAACGGGGTGGCCTACCTTCTAAACTGTTCAATACATTGGAAAAGTGCATGTTGAATGCCAGAAAATGTGATATTTAACCAGTTAATACAATGTATTTAACAGTTAATACATGGTTTTATGACCAGGTTACGAAACGCCTGGACACAGGAGGAGGGGTGGATGTCATATACTTAGACTTCAGGAAGGCCTTCGATACGGTATCCCACCCCATACTGGTGAACAAGTTAAGAGGCTGTGACTTGGATGACTACACGGTCTGGTGGGTGGTGAATTGGCTGGAGGGTCGCACCCAGAGAGTCGTGGTAGATGGGTCGGCTTCGACCTGGAAGGGTGTGGGTAGTGGGGTCCTGCAGGGCTCAGTCCTTGGACCGATACTCTTTAATGTCTTCATCAGTGATTTGGACGAGGGAGTGAAGTGTACTCTGTCCAAGTTTGCAGATGACAAAGCTGTGGGGAGAAGTGGACACGCCGGAGGGCAGGGAACAGCTGCAAGCAGACCTGGACAGGTTGGACAAGTGGGCAGAAAACAACAGAATGCAATTCAACAAGGAGAAATGCAAAGTGCTGCACCTAGGGAGGAAAAATGTCCAGCACACCTACTGCCTAGGGAATGACCTGCTGGGGGGCACGGAAGCGGAAAGGGATCTTGGAGTCCTAGTGGACTCCAAGATGAACATGAGCCGGCAGTGTGACGAAGCCATCAGAAAAGCTAATGGCACTTTATCGTGCATCAGCAGATGCATGACGAATAGGTCCAAGGAGGTGATACTTCCCCTCTATCGGGCGCTGGTCAGACCGCAGTTG
>NW_005842103.1:1065868-1067718 GCF_000455745.1 Alligator sinensis | reverse complement strand
AGACCCAGCACCCTTTCCTGCCTATGCAGGGGGTCGGACTCGATGATCTATTGAGGTCCCTTCCGACCCTAACATCTATGAATCTATGGTTAAATACCACGTTTTCTGGCATTCAGCATGCGTTTTTCCCCAGCGGCTGGAAACTAGAGCGCACATTGCATGCGTACCAGCAGTTTCTGCCACTTACCGGGAAAAAATGAAAGTCGAGTCTGAGATCCACGGGGAACAGAGCAACGAGCAGCCGTGGCTCTCTGGCTCCTGCCACTCAGCTACAAGGAAAGATCTTTTTTTCTTCATTCTTTCAGAAACGAAGCACGTAACTTATTCTGGGGAGCATGACGAGATAAAAGATAATACATCTTGCTAATCATCTGAAAAGGGCTAAATAGTAAAACGGCAACTTTTCAGGTGATTTAGGATAGCAAAGCCTACAAAAAACCAAGAATGCTGTTTTGTTTTCAGTGGAGATGAAGGTAAGGGAATCAGCCAAAGCAGGTAATAGTTTCCTAGTTTCTCTCTGCTAGCTTCCTCCTGGTCTTTGCCTTCGAAGCAGCCTTCCTCTCCCTCGCTGTTCACGGGGGACCGTGGCTGCATATTTAGCTCGTACTGGCAGCTGTTCTACTCTCCCTCTCCCAAAGCGATGCAAGCACCAAGAGCCTTTTGGGCCTTGGGAAATTCAAGTTTCGAATGGTTTCTTATCTCCCCCGTGGCTCCGGCACTGTTTCTCTCCCCCGATTGTCTCCTACCGTGTAGCACCGTCTCTTGCTGGACCTTGCAGAATTACTCTGAACTCTTTGCACATTAGTGAAAATGTTTCTGCGTGCTCCCCGCAACAAAACCTGCACTTCTTCTAGTCTGAATGTTTTCACGCACAAAAAAATGAAGGGTGCTTGTGCAGGCATAACACTGGCATTTTGCCACACGCTCTGTCCTTGAGGAACTAGGAGATTTCCTCTCTCACCAATGCAGATGCCAAACAATGCAACGCTTCATCATTTGACCACTTGCGCTGATCAGTCGGGGCTCGCTGACAGAAATGGAAACCGCTTCGCAACCACCTTCCAAATGCTCACGAACCCATCAGCCGGTTGGCATGCATATCTTCTACCTTTCCCATCGGTGGACTGGTTTGAAAGGGCGTCACCTTAACAGGAATGGATTTTAGCCTTCTCATTATCATAATCATATTAATACTTAATACAAATCGTATTAATATTTAATACCGTGCCAGGATGTTTTGAGAAGAAATTAGTTAATGTCTGTGCAGAATTAGGAAAACACGATGTGCTACATGTGATGAATATTCATATTACCACAATTACTCAGACTCCCAGCTTTCTGGAGATGCCTGTGGGGTTCGCTGCGGACGCAGCCCTGGTGCTACTTCACTCCGACTTGTTCTTGCTCCTGCTTTTATCTCTTCTCTCTCCGTGGTGCGTACTGCACCGCGGCCCCTCGTGCCGCGACACTGAGACTGGCTTGACAGCACCCGGCTGTGCCGTGACAATTGCTGTCGTTGCTGCGTCCTTGTGTCTGTGACATTCACACTTCAATGTCTTCAAATCTTCTCAGATCGAGTGTCTACAAAACCTCTGGCTCAAGTCACCTAGAGCGAATAGCCGGGACAGCAGTCATTCCTGGACTGCACCGAAACCAGCTGCAATGGAGACAACAGCCTCTGTATCCTGGCTTTCTACAGGCCTCTAGATGCATTAACAGCCAAAGGAATTTCATTTCATTTCATTTAATTTGAAGGATCCCCAGAGTTGATCAGGACTGCCACAACGCAAGAAGGATGAAAGAATCTGCACTGAGGACAAAATGATTCATTGGGAGAGGCTGTGTAGGGG
>NW_005842103.1:1050440-1065837 GCF_000455745.1 Alligator sinensis | reverse complement strand
GCTCTTCAGCATCGCTTCATGGGTGCTGCGATGCCAAAGGCCTGTTTTCCCGGACAACTGACAAATTGCCTACATGGGTTGTTCAATTAACGTGGAAAGTTTAACAAGTTAGTTATGAGTTGGTGAAAAGAAGGAGATAATGACCAATGATGAGAAGACAAAAACAGCCCGGGAATCTGGGACAAGTGGGGGCTGGCTCGCGGCCGTAAACCGCTCACCACTGTCATTTAGATATACATGACTGCAGTCATTTCACTTCATGCTACGGTGGCAGAATGAACTAATTGATATGGTAAATAAGATAAATGAGGATTTCTATTGTACGACGCGTCGCTTCTCTTCCTGCTTCGTTTCTCCCTCCCTCTCCATATGATGCGATGTAGGGACAACCAAAAACCTCGCTGGCACTCAGAGAGACTTCATATTTTACCTTTTCTCCACACTCACACAGGCCTTTTCTTCAGACATTCAATTCTGACTCATGCATTTCAGGTTGGGTGGCCTGAGCTCAGAGTTCATGCAGTCTTTTGAATCACTGCTATAAGTGATTAGCAAATCCACGTGGTGGGTGGCTCCTTCCAGTAAAGCAGTATGTTTTCCTACACTGCGGTATCAGAAAATACCAAGCATTTTCAATGCACGTGGCCTGTGTTAAGATTGCATAATAAAACTTTGGCAATTTCAAAGCAAAGAGCTATTTGGTACGGGGCACGGTCCCTTCATTGCATGCGTTTACTCAGGATGGCAGGTGAGGAGGGGCTAAATCTATCTTCGCAGGCATTGCGCTGCCCATCTAGTATCAAGCAACTCATTTTCCAATACCTCATTGTAGTCTTGCTTGATTCAAGACTTTCATCGTGACTAGCCAATGTCCCTCTGCTCTGCAAGACAGGGCCAGGCAAAACTAGACGGCTGAATGGGTCACTTGACCCGACAGCTGGTCCTATTCTCTCCGTTCTGCGGAGGGAATAAACAGATGAGTCTCCCACAAGTGCCAGGCGCCTCGCTGTCACTAGATAAATAATGATGATAATTATAAATAATAACAATAATCGGGTTGCAAAACCGCTCCGGCAGTTGGAGGTAACGCGCGCTGCATCTAATACCCGTCTCCCTGGAAGCTGCGGGAAGATGTCGCTTTTACATCGCCTCTTAGGAGAGCTGGGACATCGGGGCCCTCTAGTCGCAGCACACGGTGCTGGCCATTGCTCTCCGCCACCTGCTATTAGCCATCGTTAACGTGTTCGTTCAAACCAAAGACGGTTCTTCCCTTTCTGCTGGAGTTTGTAACACATTTCACAGTGACTTCTGCTAGCAAGAATCGCTGGGATCATTGCGTCCATCATGACATGCAACCTAACGTCATATATCTTAACTCAAGACCATCCTAATTAACTGAAGGATCTTCGTCTATCATCCGAAACCACAACACCTCCAGAAAAGCTGATACCCTTACTTTATACTTCAGAAGCTGTTAGCCACAAGATCAGGCCGTGTGTCCCAAAACACTAAAGAAATGTTCATTTCTCATCAACCTATTTATTTATTAGCAAACTCACTTACTTAGTGCTTTAGGCACTGCATGCCATGGAAAGCATCTTAGGCTGTCAATGTCTGAAATATTCCAACTGCTAAGTTTCTCAGAGCATTGATTAATTGGTGAAAGATCTGGCCTTACGCTACCCATCATTACTTGCTTTGTAATAAGTTTTAGGTACTGCTGGACAACTTGACATTTTAACATTTAAAAAAATAGAAGCAGAAGCCTTTGCAGAGAGTGTCTATTTAATTTCCCAGCTATGCTTGAAATGAAATGTGCTTAATCTACTTCATTAGATGAAAATTGAGGAAATGGACCTACCTGGCAAACCCAAATTTATCACCAGGCCTGAGCAAGCTCCTGTAGAAATCCATAAGTAACTTAATTTCTCATCTATTGAATATCTCATTTGTTGAGTTGCGTGAGGTTTCTCCCTGATTGCATACATCAGAAATCAGTTTATAAACCCGGCTCTGTTCTGCTGCACGTATTTAAAGTGACTAGCACAGAGCTCCTCTGAAACAGGTGCCTACCGTGATCTTCTGCACAGGTGACAAAAGGTGCCCAGCAGAAACCTCCCTGTGACGTTATCACAGCTCACGACCGTGTCCTCGGCAGCATTTCACCCCTGATCACAGCTGCACTCACGCCACACACACCGGCCCCAGCTCTGGCACAGGAATCACGTGTGGCATCACATGTGTTGCACCTCTCCAGCCCCTTGCACAAGTGCTTCTAAGCTCATGAATCTCTTACCCTGGAAACAGGAGCTAGTGCTGATGATCACTACAGGATCACAAGGACTAGAGGTCTGTTTCCACAGCAGGGGAGGGTGAGGATTTATTTCTGCATTGCACATCTATGTATGCAAGTCGACAATGACAGCGATGATCAGGGAATCGGGAAAACAGCTGGAAGGACCTCAAGAAGTCTTTTCTCCAGTCCAACCCCTGCCGAAGGCAGGGAACACAGGTGAGGTTGCAACCAATGCAAATGGACGCTGGAGTATGTCACCGAGAAGTGCTTCAGAGTTGCTCCTCTTTTATCCAGGGTCATTTTTATATGACTAGGGCAGATCTGTAGTGCTACAGGGCCATGCACCATCTGTCGCTTCACCTTGTAGAGTGCTTTTAAGGCACGTGAAGCACTCCTATATCCGTCCACAAGCCTGGCTTGGCTTCATTTCCCAGTTTCCTTAGAAAAGCTGCTCTCTACCACGCACGCCGCACGCGCATTCTCTGCCCAAGGGACGAGGCTGTCAGATTTGGCTTTGAAAAACAACTCTTGTTGCTTTTAAAAGCTAAATCTTTCCATCTTTTTTTCGGTATCACTTTAAACGAGCATTTCAATAGGCAGAATGGAAACCCTCTTTCCCCATCCAGGGAAAAAATATGTGCATGCTGCAGTGCAAACAGCAGTGGAGCGCAGGGATCAGTCAAAGAGTCAATAAAACATGGGAATACTCACTGGTAGTGATGTTTTCCATAGTCCCTCTCTTCACCCACGTGGAAGGTAAGCCGTCACCTGGGGCTTTGGCTCGATTCACTAGAATCAGGAGGTAAAAAAAGCCTGTTGGTCTGAATCAGTCATATCAGATAGCTCCTTTACAATGCTCCCAATCACGAACTTTCCCAAAGTCTCCGATCGAGAGTTTAGCAGGAAGGACAGAGAGCGGGTGAAAGGAAAGAGACTTAATTGCCAGGGAGAGTTACCCGGTCTTCGGCGGTCCAGAATATAATGCTGGATTTTGGGGAGTTGGTGGGCGGTAAGCATAGAGAGAAGCTGCTAAGTTTAACAATAGCCATTTAATCAAATGGACTAGCACATCCAAGAGTCAAGGCCTGGGAGCTGGAGATAAGCACAGTCAGATGAGCAGTAAGGTCCAGGTTTTTAACAGTGAAGGCTATTAACCACAGCAACAACTGGAGCAAGTCTGCGGTGGATTCTCCATCCCCAGAAATCCTTGACTCAAGAATGGATGTGTTCCTAAATAGACACGCTCCAGTTTGTGCAGGAATTAAGCCAGGGAAGTACTCTGTCCTGTGCTATGCAGGACCTCAGGCTGGATGATCAGCACGGCTCCTTCTGGCTTCTTAATCAATGAATCTCCGACAGACTCGGAGCGGGTGCAGGAGGAGATGCATCTTATGGCACTTAGGAAAAGGAGGTAAGAAAGAGCAGATTGCACCTAGGAGGACCCAGCTCAAATTCAGCATCAGCACTTGTTACCAGGGTCATGAATGCAAGATAGCCAGGTGCTGCTAACACATGTAGAAATAAGGACTTGTTTGCTGCAGTCGGTTGTGGCAGCAGCGTTGCTGGAGGTATTTAGGCTGAATGTCTGTCTGTTCAACAAGGGCAAATCTGCAGTCTGAAGGATGCCTGGTCTGGTCCCTGCACCATGGGGCACTGTCAGCGGGCAGAGCGGGGGATACCATGCCTGATCTCGGCAGGTGTGCTGCCCAATACTAGTTGCTTTGCTAGGACTGGGTGCTATTGTACCTACTTCTAGCAAATAAGCAGGCTTTCCTTTTTTATTGTATGCCTCTGGCTTCAAGAAGACAGGCAGTCAAACCCCAGAGGACTTACCTTCACAGCAAGAGAAACGGAAAGCGGGCCTTGGTCCAATGCCAGAGTCAGCTCCTGACAGTTAATTACGTAAGGCAAGGATTTTTGTGGGTGATGTCTTGGACTGGGCCGATTGCGTGGTTGGAATAAACTGTTAATTAAACACTTGAGCATGTCAAGAACTGGAAAGGAAAGCAAAAAATGGGTGAAGGCCATACTCCCCAGTTCAGAAGACAGAAAGGAGCTGCTTATGCCTTTTGTTGTCTGGGAAAGTCTGCAAGGGTCAGACAAGCTGCCACTAAAGGAGCACAGGAGACAAAGCCCAGGAAAGGCCTTGAAACTCTATTTCCACCATCTTAATCACCTCTGGAGCAGGAGAACAGCTGGGCACACCTTCCCTTTGGGACAAACCCATTTTGAGTCTGTGATTTATCCATCCTTAGCAGCTAAAAAGCCCCTGGTCTTGATACAGTGACTGTGAACACTTGCTATTGCTGTTTTCTGAGTCCTCCTGGGAAAGGAGAAAGCCACGATAATCCAAATGACAGAGAAACAGGAGTCAACGTTCAAGAAGGGGAAGAGAAAGAAGGACACAGAAGTTGAGAAGAAGAAGTCCTGCAGAGAACAAGCCGACTAGGGTTTGGGCACGAAGGCAGAGCTACAGCGCTACCAGACGCAGGATCTGGAGGTCCTAAAGGTTGAAATTTGCTTTCCAGGCAATTCCAGGAGCTGAGCTATGGGGACTATTAGGTCAGCCATGTGTACAGGGAAGACCTACCTGACTCTGAAAGCCCAGCATTGGAGTCAGTCTTCTGGATGTGGAGTCCAGGCTAGCAAGCTGAGCGTGCAAAGCCAGTGAAGGAGTCACGGCAAGAGCATCCTTGGAAGGGGTGGAGGTCAGGCACCATAAAGCAGGTTGCGGTGCAATGGCTGGAGCTAGGACCCAGTAATGCCTCCAACAGCATGGACCCAAAGCAAATACTTCTCCCTGGGATCCTCTCTGGTAGGTGCCGTGGGCAAGAGGAGAAGGCACTGGGGTGGGACTGGAAAAAAAAGGGGCAATTGGCCACTCTTGCACACAGCTCCCTTGAAGCCTCTGCTTGGCACGCTGTGTCACTGCTTCCTTGCATCCTTAGAAAATCAGCTAATTAAAACAGAGCATGGAAGACTTCGGTTATGGGAAAGGGAGGACTGTTTAAAGGGACAATAGCGTTGCTTAGGTAAAATACCTTCGAGCAACACATTTGTACACAATACATATTAAATAAGACTTTTCTCTGTGTGTGTGTGTGTGTGTGTGTGTGTGTGACAATATTTGTATGTGTGTGTATTCACATGTAGGGGTATTTTATCCAAACCTCTCCCACCACGCCGCATCTTGTTTTACAAAACCCAACCCTGGCTGATCAATGGGGATATCGGCTGCATGGCCCATCTCTCACCTCTGCACGCTGC
This sequence comes from Alligator sinensis, assembly GCF_000455745.1. NCBI lineage: Eukaryota > Metazoa > Chordata > Crocodylia > Alligatoridae > Alligator > Alligator sinensis. Next base: position 1,060,274 of record NW_005842103.1, on the reverse strand, counting down.
ATACGCTCCCCAAATGGCGTTCAGAGACGTGGCCACTGTTTCGTTAGCCTTATGCCCAGGTAAAGTTCACCTGTTTTGAGAGACCAGCACAAGATCTATGGACCAGATAAGCCCATGCAGCTTAGCAGGATGCATTAGTGCACTGACGAGAGCCGCAGAAGGAAACGAGCAAGTGAAAGGAGGAACTTTGCTCATCTACGAATAACGCTGCTGTCCTGGCACTTCCCAGCAGAAAGCTGTTTTCTGGCGCTTCCCCGTCCCATGTATCATGTCTTCATTTTTTGTACAGCACCATGTCACGCGTGGCACATTCTGGACAGATACAAATCAGGCATCCTGCCACTTTATATTCCAAAATAAAACAGCAGACAGAGCCCCAGCAGGGGTGGGAGAGGGATAGGAGAGCATGCAACAAAAGAGACAAATGCACAAGGCAGCCGATTTAAAAAGAACGGCTGCATAGTAAGAGAAGTGCTGCTTTTCAAGGGTTTGTTCACAGACACACATTCAAATGTTTATGTCATGAAACAGCCCCACTTCTAAATGTTCTTCCTTTAACCCAGTGGCTCTCAACCTTTTTTTAGACTTAAAGCACCCTCGTTCGACTCAAGGCACCCTCGTTCGACTCAAGGCACCCTCGTTCGACTCAAGGCACCCTTCATCAGACTCAAGGCATGGCTCTGTAACTTCTGGGTACTGAGTGGCACCCCGTTGCAAAAACAAATGTATTTATTGCAGAGGGGCCAGGCAGGGCGAGCCTGAACCTGCCCGTATCTGCTTATGTCCTGCGGCACCCTTCAAAGGACCTTGCGGCACCCCAGCTCCCTGGTTGGGAATCACCACCCTAAACACAGCTTCAGCACAGCTCCACAACACACCTGCTCAGCTGGCATGGAGATTACAGAGGCAAATAAGTGGTCCAGCACATCACCCAGCACGTGCTACCATACAGACTGCCCTCGCCTCAAAGCAGGATGCAACTAAAACAAGAAAAGATCCAAGGAAGGGCTGTGAAGATAATAAAAGCATGAAAAGTCAGGGCTACTTCCTTGGAGGAAAGACACAGAAGTGGAGACCTGAGAGCTGCCTGAAATGGTACCTGCTAGAGCGGAAACGCTAGTGATAGGAGGAGGGAGAACTAGTCAATGGATGTAGACAGCGGAAACACGGTAAACACGGTAACAGGAACTGTAGGACTGGCCAGGGGAACGTAAGGTTAAGAGCTAAACAGGATTAACAACAGTGCATTAGATATGGATAAGAGAAATAAAATACTCGTCTCCCATCCCTGGAGCTGGGAGAGGAGTATCCTCCTGCTTCAGGTCATGAACGAGCTAATAATTGTCTGGGGTTAGGAAGAAACTCCTGCTGCATCCCTACTACTGCATGACCGTTCATCATGGTGGTTTGATGCCTTCTTCCCGGGCTCCAGGAAGCAGGACACTGGCCCAGGGGTTGGGTCCAGCTAGATGCATCCTATGCTGAGGTCCACACTATTAGTATTGGCTGCGGGTACAGCACATCCACAAATGCCAGGAAACGGAAAGACAAGCTTCCCGAGTTCATCTTTATCGAACCAGCTCCCTTTGCTGCTGCCAGATGGCATTTTCGGAGCGGAGAACGCTGCAGGATCTCACGGGCAGGATGATGCATGCGCCTCTCTCAAGGCCCAGCAGCAGGAGCTGAGCCTGGGGTGGGGAATGTCCTACTTCTGAGGCTTTCAGGAAAAAAAAATGTAATTTTGACACTGAGCCCTTGTTTCTGCTGGTTCACACTGAAATGCCAGGACCTTCTTCCCCCAACCAGCTGCCTTCCCGTCTGCAACGGACTGCTTTAGAGTTCAAATCTGCATTCACCCCTCGGAGTGACTCCGACCAGAAAAGGACAGAGAAGGCTAGAAAGACAGAGCCAGAATAAGTGGGTAAAAAAGAAGGAATTGGAGGTAATAGCACAATAAAAAGGTGAGAGCGCCAGTGTTACAGGGCTGTATTATGCAGGCAAGTTTTCCAGGGGACAAAAAGGTTCAGCTCGTATATCCTTTACTCCAGAAGGCTTTAATGTGCTAATGTTAAGGAAGAACAACTCAAATTAAGGGAGCTCGTTCCATTTCCCTGAACTTGGAGATGCAATTTTAAGCTTTCGTTCTTCTGATTTAGTTAAGAGTTGCTAGCAACCAGCTGCCTGAGCTCCGACGCAAAGTGCTGCGTCTCTGAATTATACAGCTTCACACTTAGTGCAACACAAACGAAGTCTGCACAATCTTGCGCTGAGGCAGCACGTTTCATCTACAAAAGGCAGCGCGCGGGACAAGTGCGCTCCAGGGCAGAAATCCTTGCGGTTGCACCTGGGATGCATCAGCCCTGCGTGAAGTGCAGAGAACTTGCAAAGGAAGGTCGCTTGTGGGTTGATCTAAGCCAGGGGTATCTGAGCCATATGATCCAGGGCGTGGGTCTCAGACCGACCCCGCACGCGGCGGGCAGCTGACCCACAGACCAGCGTCCAGCGCGTGGAGCCGTGAGCTTGACACCGCCAATGTAATCAGTCATTGTACCTGTCGGCAGTTGCCGATATTCTGCTTTTACGATGCCCTGCCGGCACAATGCTCCACGTTCGGTCACGCCGAGCGTCAGGCTGGCGGGCAGGACTCGGAGGCTTTGCAGGGAGTCTGCTGTGAAGTAAGGGCACAGAAGCCCCGAACAGGCACGCAGAAAAAAGCGGCGGGACTCTTTGATATTCGTTTCTGGGTAATCAAAGGCACCGAGCTGTTCTGGAGCCGGCTGGCTTTTCTGTTGGCTCGCGCTAGGCCTTGCAGAGCCTCCAAGAGCATAAACACCAGGGTGAAAACCTTGCTTTGTAAAAAAAAATCATAATGGAGCTTTTGTTGTGGTGGCCGGTCCAGGATCACTGACTCCAGCCAGTCCTATTACTGCCTGAGAAAACTCCCAACTCGCCGAGTGGAAAAACGGAAGCCAGGAATATGGGAACTTGTAGGCACGTCTACACGTGCACTGATGCACCTTTTCTAACGTGCATTAAATTTAGTACCTCCAATGTGAGGTGATCAATTGAGGTGCATGAGGCTGTGCTAGCTACACACCAGCCCTCCTCTTGTCTCCCGTCCTCCTCATCCGGGGACAGACTCCTGGCTCTCCTCCGCCTGCACCCCAGCTTGCCTCCTTGCACTATGCAGGTACTAACGAGGTGGAAGGAGAAGGGATCTCCCAGTCGCAGGAGCCCGCTGGGCCCTGCTCCCCGACCTCGGTCCCAAAGCTCTTCCACGCGCGGCGATTCCCACGCCAAGCGAAGACAAGCGGGCACGGTCAACGGTGAGGGAAGCAGGAAAGCCGGTGCCCGTGGCCTTACTGCTGGTAGACCAGGCCCGGGAGCTCTCAGCCACATTTCCGGAGGTCATTTCCAAAAATTATTCATGCACATCCTGAGCAGAAAAGGATGACTGAAACCCCCACAAGCCTTCCTCTAGCAGTACCCAGCAACTTGCCTACGCAGGATTTTGCCATCGTCAGCTGTTAGTCCAGGCACTCAGAGAAGGAAAAATAATTACAAATGACCCCATTCATCTCTGTAGATCTCTGTATATTTATTTGCTTCCAAAAATGCAACGTGCAGGAACTGGATGCTTTAACCTGAAGTAAGCAGAACTAATTTGCTGTCTAGGCCGCACAAAAAATGTATTCCCATTTGTTGTGGGAGCCTCCGACAGCTCCCTTGCATAAATTCACTTTCTGTCAAGCCAGGAAGTCATGCAGCCTTTAGATGGTCCCTTTTGAGCTCCAGGACACACGGGATATCGCAGTAAGACATCGTTTACTCGCATAAGGACTTTGCAAGCTCTCATCAGCATCGAGCGAAGCCAAACCAGCGGCTCTCTCCTCATCACCGTGCGACTCCATTTCCGGCTGGGTAAGTCTGAGTACTGGCAGAAGCATAAAAGACACCTAAAAACACAAACTCGGGAACTTCTGGGATTGCCAGACACGTCCGAGTTGAGGCCAGGTGGATCGCTCCAAATAAATTGCTTTCTGCATAAGATCGAAGCGACGCCACAATGATGCCCCAGTCAGATACGGATTTACCCCGCTGCAGACACGGCACGTCGCTGGAGGAGCACGTGCACTCGGTCACTGGATTAAAAATGGAAACGCTGTCTGACTTGCTGTTTCAATCAAATGAAAAAGGCACATAAATATCCCTACTTTTAACTTTACCAGCCAGCAAACCAATCCAATCAGGCTCTTAAGTAAACAGCCTAATTTGTTTCTGAGGAATATTAGGGGTTTGTTGTTTTTTTTTTTTACAAAGACAAGACCTGTCAGAAACGACGGCAGCTTCGTCTCCCTGATGGATGTTGATGACTGGAAACCCACCGGCAATTCTGCGGCTCAGCAAACAGACTGCGACGTCTAGCAAGACTTACCCACTTGGTTTCCTAACCCTGTAAGATGCTCACGCTAGAAAGGCAATACTTTAGCAGGGTGTGGTACAGGTCCTCCCAAACAGCACGCATACACCATACGCATGCACGCACACGCATACATGTGCACAGGAGTTAGTGGCACAGTTAGATAGCCGCTACAGCACTTAGCTCCTGTACAGAGAGATCTCAAAGCACTCTGAGCTTCAGGGTATTGTGATTCTCATTCGACAGAGAGGAACAGCAAAGCAAAGAAAGGCGAAGGGATTTGCTCGTAGAAAGGCAGTAGCAGAGCTGGGAACAGGACAAAAGTGTCAAGAGTCTTAGCTGCACCACATCTGCCCAGGTGCGTGCGCCCAGACCCAGGGAGCGCCCTGCGGCATTCCCTGAGCACAGCTGTTTCACAGACAGCAGCGGTACCCCCCAATGACCACCACCTCTTGCAGACCCCACCTCGGCCGGCTCCCAGCACGGCACATCACTCCACTGAAATACTGCTTGCAATCACTTGGCGCTTCAAGTTGGCTCAGAAAGAACTTGCTGCCAGTGGGTTTTTTTCCCTGAGATGGTTTCTTTGAAGGAGTTGCTGATTCTCACTGGAGCGGGGTTTCTGCCAGATCATGGCCTGACTTGAGCCTACACGGAGGGAGGGAGGCGGGCATTAATGCCCAGCTCTGCCACCAAATGATGGAGGCTCCTGCCTTCAAAGGCTGCTGGTAAAGCACATGGCTTCACACCCTTGGGAGGAAGCTCAGCAGCACAGCAGGAGCAATGGAGGTGCATGGGGGGTGCGAGGGGCATTAGCTCCTCCGTAGGATTTCGGAGAACTGTTAGCAGGCCGGACACTCAGACCAACCCTGTCTGGGCCGGAGAAGGGAAAGGCGATGGGCCAGGCGCTGCCCCTGCGCCGTGACTCCCAGACCTTCATTGCTTACCCAGGGTAGAGAAGTAGTCTGACATCCAGGAATCATTTAACTCGTGTCTTGGGGTCTCATTAAAGCTATGCATGCGGGGCCAAATCGACTGCTTTCCTACAGGGCATATGCCCAAGATTTGGCCCAGCGCATGCTTTGCTGCAGCAAGCCTTTGACAGCGACAGGCGCATACTGAACTCAAGTCCAGTTCTCCGTACGCTAGGATCCAAGCTCGCGGGCCGACGACTGTTCTCAAGTCCCAAAGAAACCAGCACAAGTTCAAGGCACTCAGCATTTCTCAAGAAGGGTCTCCGGTCTTGCCAAAAGAGAAGTGGGTTTGGGTTGGTGGGTAACATGCAGTTACATCTTCGCTGCGCTCTTCGAGAATAGGTTTCACCAAAACCACCGGCAGCGGCTTGCTTGAGAAGGAAAACGATTCCTCAGCCCCGCTGTGCTCAGCAGCACGGGTCATTACTCAAATGTTTTAGGAGATCGTGCCCTCAAGACAGCACGGGAACAAAACCTGTTTTCAAAGGAACATGCATCCCACCAGCATAACCTGAGATATAACCTTCCTTCTGCGTGTCCTCGTGAGAGGGCATTTAGCAGAATTTGCTGGAATAGGACAGGCTGCACCACGAGCGCTTCTGCTACGGCCTTGAACTTGCAACCTCCCGGAGAGTCAACCGCGCACCTTCGCACCGTGCCACCCTACCACGGAGACATGACAGTCAGGCCCGTTACTGATGCCATATTTAGACTCTGCAAAGGACGTACACCGTATGACGCCATTCACAGCGCCCCCTGACACCACCATGCTGCCAAACCCGTTCAGAGGGACAGGAGGAAAAATTCAAGTCACTTACCGTAGAGAACTGTAATGAGGGACACGGGCATGACTAGGATCCCCACCAACATATCCGCCACTGCCAAGGACATCAGGAAGTAATTTGTGGCGTTCTGCAGCTTCTTCTCCAAGGAGACGGCCATGATCACCAGGATGTTCCCTCCGATAGTTAGCACAATGATAACCAAGATCAGGAGGGCCGGCCAGTTCTTCTCCCTAATGGACATACGAGAGACTTCTTCCTTCTCCGAGGTATTGAAAGGATCGAACGTGGGCAAACTCTGATTCAGAGTCAAATTGCTGCTTAACGGCCAAGCCATCAGACCACCGTGCAGACTGAAATCCAGAGTCACAGACACCGTCGTTAAGCTGACGAATATTCCAGCACCACTTAAAGTGCTCATCATCTGGGACTGGTTTTCCACTCCCTCAATCGTGCCTGGAAGCGCGTTTCATTTTCAAATGGACGGTCCACGGCAGGAGCCGAACTTCAAAACACGAGAGCCGTAAAACGGTTTGATCTTCCATAGTGGAGCAAACGTGGCAGGAGCGAGCGCGGCGCTTGTCAGGGTGACCTCAGGGACGACGGCAGGTGACCACCGACTCGTAGCGCGGAGGAGGTGGTGGCGTGGTGACGTCCAGCTCGTTTTCCTGCTCATCGTTCTGTAAAGACAAGAAAAAGGCACCTTCTTTTTCAATGAAATCACGACATACTCAACATTTCTATATCCCCACACCAGCAACATACTTCCTCTCTCTTCCCGCTGGCTAGCGTGCTCTCCAGACTGCCAGTCATTTATCTTATGCATACAGACCATGCCTATAATTATGTAGCGGGGGGGAAATCACATCAGTGTGTTCTGGCTGGTTAAAAGCTCATTATCATTAATTAAATATTTTGTGAAACCTGCAAAAGCAAGTCTGAAGAGCAAGACGTTTCAACTGATAGCCACTTCACAGAGCGTCTCCCTCCGCACCCGGTCGTGCACGGACAGTGCCAGCGATCCCAACCCACTATTACCGTGACTCGAAACAGAAGTGTTTGGATATACTCTGTACGCGCCGCGCTGGAGCACAGGTGTCATCAAAACACCACCAGAGAAGTGATTAACCCTCCCGCAGGAAAGCAAGCTATATTTGATGTTTATTTTGGCAAACGCGTGGTAAAACTCCCCCCGCAGCGCTGTCGACGGTATGCTGCCAGCCTCGCCGAACAAACAAGCCAAGCAAAGAAGGGGGGAGACAAACCTTTGCCAAAGCTGAGCTGCATTTTAATGCATTTCCCTCCTCCCCGTGCTTCTGGGCCCAGGCACGCTCACCTGGGGGGTCTGGACGTGCCCCCTACCCTGGGGGAAGCTGGCCCACGGCCCGGGTGCCCCCGTCGTGCTCAGCACAGGAGCATCGGACATTTTGTCATAGTGGTTACTGGTTTTTAGCTTAGATTTCCTACTCCTATCTTTCACTCGCTCTCTTCTCACAGACGTGTTCATCAGGCCAGGAGGTGCCAGCAGACCATCCAGCAAGATCTCCCATGTGAGACAGGCCAGACAAATTAATCCGGTCACTCCTTTAGTAATCTCAATACCATTGTTTTAGATCTCGGTTAAGCAAAGCGCTTAATCACGTGCTTAAGTTTAGGCACCTGCGTAAGTGCATGGGTGCCAAACAGACATGCAGTAATAATTAGCTGGCCTGAACCCACAGCTCAGCTGCTACTGCACCGCTGAGATTTCTGCTATTCATTTCCCCTGGAGTGGGATCAAGCTGGCAAGGAAAAGAAAAACTTTACAGTAATGAGAAATGGGGGAAAATATGGACAAAAAGCCCAGAAAGGATCATAAAGGGAAAGCAAAATGGTTTGTTTTGAGCACCCCACCCCTCTCAGCTCCCCGCTGTAACCCATAACGTTCAAGCTCTTGCGTCAGCCTTACAAAGCCAGACGAGAGAGATGTTAGCTCCCTAACACGGTCCGCACGCAACCCGGCACTTCGCTATCCAGGGATCAAAAGGTAAATGCAATTTGCAGGATTAAATTAAATTCTGGGTAAGGAAAAGAAGTGCTCAGAGTCCTGTAATAAAACGTTTAGCATTCATGGAGGCGTTGGTTACTTACTAATGGGCCTCACATGGAAAAACACTTCTTAAATGAGCAGCGTGCACAATGAACCCAGATTTGTCTCTAGACTAGAGTTAATTACTCCCAAAGGTTCTGCAGACCTCTTATTTAGGAAGAAATCTGTGCAATTTGCACAGAAAATAACAGTGCTTCCACACATGCAAATGAAACAACCAATAATCACTGGAAAGGCTCAACTGCAGAGCTCGGAAAAAAACGCTCGTCAGAAAATGGCAGCACCCTTCCAGAATATTCGTGCGAAACACGGTTCACTTTCAAATCCGATGTGAAAACAGACTTTACTAGCACTTGTGTTCGCTCTGCCAACGGCGTGCTATCGAATGCCGCGTCCCTCGAGTGGCCTCGTCGGAGAAGGTCGAGGTTGGCGATGTGATCCGCCCCCTATGAAAGCCAACGGGATTTATTGCGGGGTCTGATCATGCCGCGTGTGACGCTGGAACGAACGGGACCTGTGCACGGGGGGAAGAGGAGCACCGCCTGCGACGGTACGGATGCGGTAAAACAGCACGATGCATGACAGGTGGCAACTTGCTCAGCAGAGCAAATCAAAGAGATTTCCCCCCCACACACTTGTTCTGGTAAACTGAAAAAAGCCATAATAGCCAACTGTCAAATAGCAGAGCGACGCTGATGAATGGCACGGGGCAGTTTGCAATATCGAAGGAGTTTCAGGCAGGCATTGAATTCCAACGTCCCAGAACATCAATAGGTCTGAACGGAAGAGGAAATCCTCAGTGTCCAAGCCAATACTAGAGATGCCAAAGGTGCAAGTCTGCGACCCCACGCTCGCACGAGCTGCCCTGGTGACTTCTACGATGATGACTATTGACGGCAAGCAACGCAAGCAGGCTTTGCCTTTCCATTTCAACGTGACAGTAAAACCGAGCTGTGGTTATTGCTGCTGCTCTTTCACCGCTGCCTTTGACATGTCTTTACAAGTAAGGCTCCCTGAAAGGGGCAACGTGCAAACATCCGCAGTAGATCGCTGTGTAGCAGAAAGCCCCTTTTCCTCTTGCCTGCAGTTGCTCTCCCTACTTGGATATGTTTTTCCTCTTCTACCTTTTCTTCCTTCCTTCCTCTTTCTTTCACTTAAAGATAAGGAATTGTGTTTTGAAATTTGTATGTGTGCATTTTGTATCTCCCCTTGTATTTTGGTATTTTTATCTATTTGTGTGCCATGGCATTTGTAGCTTATATTTTATACTCCTCACCTTTCAACTAAATGTGTTTAGTTTCATAAGTAAATTATATATTGTAACAATGTTAACAAGGGCAGGAATCAAACTGCCTTTCCCTGTATCAGGCTGGCCCCTGAAAGAGCGAGTGAATCAGTGATTGAATGTGTAACGTGATTGAATGTGTAACATAGTAGCAGACAGCAATTATCACCTGGAAGCTGCAGATCAACCAAGGGAAGAACTCAGTAGAAGACAATGTAACAACCGGGAAATCTCTAAACCTGATCAAGGGCTAGAAGCCCTGGCCTGAGTTAATCAACGCCAGA
>NW_005842103.1:1036739-1050409 GCF_000455745.1 Alligator sinensis | reverse complement strand
GGGGGGGAAGTCCCACGAGGGTCAATGACCCCTGGATTGGGCAAACCTGAAAACTGGGGAGTCACCAAAGTCTGCCACGGACAGATAAAAGGCAGTGAAAAGTGACCCTCAGTGGCGCCTTCTTGATCTCCAACTCGACCAGACCTGTCCAGCCAGAAGGACCAGCCGGCGACCCCCTTCTGGAAGATAACACCACACTGAAAGAAGCCTCAACGACAGACTCCAGCGCTTGTAGGATAGGTATACCTGACTCTGTAGCCTGCTACTCTGCGTGTGTGTGTATGTGTATGCATGTGTGTGTGTGTGGGGACTAGCCCCAAGGTTTATGATTACAGTGTTTCAATCCACCTAATAAACTAGAATTTTAAGGATCCCGAGTTGGACATTTGTAGCCAACAGCTGCACTGAATGAGCAAGGACCCTCATTTGATAAAAGTGCAGGCAAAACATGCATGGATAAAAGCAGCACAGGTAAAACAGATGCGGTGTGACGAATGCACATGCAAATATCCTCCTGACGCGGAGAACGCGTGGCATCACGAAGGCTGTTAAAAATGAGGCCCCACTCTGGATGCCAATAGGAAGAAGGAGGAAAGGTGTTTGAGAAGGGACTTCACGCCGGACACGATTAACTGGGTGGAGATGGTGCAAGCGGCTGAATGAAAGTTTCCCAGGGAAGAGAAGTCTGATGCAAACGAGGAACAAAAAAAAAAAAAATCTCAGACTCAATAATTACGTTCCATTTTGCAGAAATATGAAGTGTGAAGTTTCATCACATAAAAATCCCAGAGACAGCAGCCATCCTTACGATGCTGGCACGGAGGCTGAACCAGTCAGCGATCGACTCCATCTCCAGGTGCCACGTTTGCTGTGCTCATGAAGAGTGGCAAGCCTGGCCTGGTATCGCTGCAAGGAACTTCAGAGAAGTCATTAGCACTTTCGTTTCTGAACAGATTTCATTAAGAAAGGAAGATAAAAGAAGCAAGTATGTGTCGAGCAAACCCTGAACAGGGTGGCAAAGGGATTTCAGCAGCCATAGGGAGTCCCAGAGATGGGTTTCCTGGACCCAAAGGGTCCAGTCCCAAAACCAATGGAGACAGAAGGAAAGCTGGTGCACGCGCACACCGGGGCCACGTGCAAGCAGAAAAAAAAACGAAACACTCATTTATTCCTGTGAAGTCTCCTTCTTCGGATACTGCCACGCGTCAAAGCACTAAGGGGCACAAAGCCACGTTTGATTCCCACAAATACAATTTGCATTAAATGAAATGATTATGAAAAAGAGAAGCTGTTTATTAGTCACAGACTTCAAAACTCATCTTCTTGCTAGCAACGAGCTGATTTGCATATGCAGAGACAGAGCCTTGCTGAGACGCCGCTCATGCCAAATGCATTTTGCAAATCTCATAGAAACGTACCCAAAATTTCAAATGGCAGTTGAGCCCCCCCAAGTCTATAGCTGGCTTCCCAATATACCTGCTGGCAGGTAGCCCTGCACACCCATCAGGAGCAGAATTTGGCTATGAATTTCAGGGATAAAATAATGGTGGAATTATTAGAAACAATTTACTTCGCTCTCCAGGCTCTTCTTTTGCTGAGAAAACTAAAAAGTGTGGTCTCAAACTCAGTGCACTAGCTTGGCGATTTCTGCCAGGGATGCAAGAGAAGAACTCAGTTGCCCTTTAGTTCAGGGGTGCGATGCAGCGCTCACAAAACAAGACCTAAAACGAACATTTTTCAGCTCAGGGATAAAATCCGTACGAAAACCGATTGAAAATCTTCATGTGGCTACAGGAAAGCTGAGTAAGCCGGGAGAGGAAGGACTGGTCATCTCATGGGAGCTCTCCTGGAAGGCAAGAGCAGGAACCACCAAGTTTCCATTTGAGCTAGCAGAAAACGTTGCTTTGGTACAGCACAGCTCTTTTATCCCCTCACGCTGGAGTTGTCAGCCAGCAAAAGGATGGAGGCCTTCAAAGGAACGAAGATCCTGTACAGGGCACTCAATCAGTGCCCGCTGCATCGGAGAACCAGCCCCTGTGCCACACCGAGACGGCCAGCCCCTGCCCGTCTCCGCAGACAGCTGCCTGCTCTCGGCTACGGGATCCCTGGCAGCTGGGGCCGAGCCAGGAGAGCCAAGGTCTGCAGACGCAGCACGTGCCGTCTTCCCTGGAGCGGTCCCATGTCTTCATCCATCGCTTTGCAACCTCAATCGACTCCGCGTCAGCGAGGCGGGCAGTGCAGGGCGGGCAGAAATGACGGGGGGGGAAAAAAAAACGAGGGGGGGGCCCCCCCCCGGGGGGGGGGGGGGGGTGCAGTTACATCCTCCTTTGATTCCTGCTCCACTCAAAACTTTAAAACCAATTTCCTGGGAGGGTCAGCAGCATTTCTTCCTTAAGGGAGTCCGTTCACTTAATGGCTTGTTATCATCTACCCGATTCCTGCTAATCTCTCTTCACTCCACACCTGTTAATAATGACCCTCTCTCCTCTTTTATGGTCTTGATGTGCCGCTCGTCAAGATTTCCTTTCTTCCACAACGTTTCTGTCTGTTATCCATCCCTGGTAATTCTCCTCTATTTTACAGCTCTGTTGTTAGTTAGTTCTAGCTAAAAACCTTAACTCAGGTGTGGTAATATTAACTAAGGTGAACATTAACCGAGGTGTGGAAATGGCTGATAATGAAGTGTTGGATGCACTGGCATGCTCAAGAAGGCTACATGTTGTTTTACGAGTCTGAATAACAGATATACATTTCACTATAATGACTATTGGGGTAATAAAACAATATCTTTTGACTATTTTTGCCTAGTTTGTTGGATTGTTTGAGCTTAATATAAAACCATGCATATTAGTGCACATTTCAATAAAGTTATATTTGTTTTTGCTGAATAATATAGTGCTGGGCCCCTAGCATATTAGTAAATCTTCTAGTTTCTCTGGAACTGGAGAAAAATGTGCGCTGTGTTGTATGTAAGGATGCTCATGGCACCTGCACCCCCTTTTCAGATCCTGGATCTGCCCATGGCGAACGTTTGCTTCGTACTCTTGCATCCCTGGGCATGAGGATGTGAGCCACGAAAAAGGGAAGGTAGAGACAGTCGGTGGCATCCTTAGCCCATAAACATGAATCCGGGTTGCATTAGACTGCTTTTCTATTTTCCTGGAACAGGAATGTCCCAGAGAAGCTGTCAGGACAGAAAGCTATTCAAGAAAGCCATCTGACCTAGGGTATAATTGATACTCTAATTAAACAGTATAAAGGTAATCCAGGAATCTTTCCACCTAAGCTGATTTTGCATGCTAATACAGGAAACTTAACCAGCACCGTGTTGATGGGGGGCTTCGTCTTCCAAACATGCCCACAGTATTCAGCACCCAGGAATGTTACTCTAATACGTTCTTTAATAAGATGAACATGAAAATATTGGTTTCTTGGTAGCAGCCATCAAGTACCTTTCCCAGTACATCTTTTAGTAACAATGAAGGAAAATGCCGATGACTAATTTCTTCAGCCAGAGTCATCTAAGCATATCACTACAGCATAAAATGACTTGTTTTATTCATGAATTCTGCATCTATTTTAAAAGTATCTCCATCACTTTAAACATTTTTTTTCCTCTCACAGGTTTTGCTAATAGTTAACATCCAAGTGTATATGCTAGATCCTAAAGCTTATTACCAATAGCAGATCGATATGTCGCCGACAGTTCTCAACACGATGATTGAGACGTGACTAGAACAAACCCTATTCGGTGCCCTACATCTTTTGGCTGGGGAGGCAGGTGAGTGGGGCAACAAAAACCCTGTAATTCTTTGATCTATTAACTTGGTCCCTCATGTACTGAAGCAGAGCAACATTTTCATTTATATTCGATGGAGAAGGCATGAATTATTTAAAGCGCGGGTTTGATAGGCTGCCGATCAGCGATGTGCTGGGAGGTAGAGTCAATGGGAAACTCAAGTTATGCAGGTGCGTAAGTCTGCAGGTGCCGGCCATCGGGGGAGATGGCGCTCTGTTCAGAACTGCCTGCCATTGCAACTCAGCCCCTAACACGGAATAAACAGCACGTAAACCTTCCTGCAATATCCACCACCATTTTCCCTAGAAGGGGATATATTCATCTTTAACTGTTGCAGCCTTCACAGCTCAGGACAGATGGGTAGGCAATGATTTCCTCGAAAGAAAGCCAGCTCTCTGCTGGTAAATTTTCAAGTCCCTGGAAGCAAAACTGATTCTGCCCAGGCAGGCTGAGGAGCTCTGGAGCGCCCATAAATCAGCCACGTTTGCCCTCGGAGGAGTTTATAGCCGAAACGTGATAAACTCCATTTGAAGTCGGCCACAGCCATATATGCATTGGCCACCTTCGTTGTCTTGGCACACTGTACATGGAAAGGTACACAGCCATCTCACGCTCATTCTGGTAGGGAAATTCAACAGCAGTACACACAGGGCTTGGCAAATCAGCAGTGCTCAATAACTCAAGAAAGTTGATGACTCTCAATAGTCCCTACTGCAAGGGATCAGTGAATGATACGGTGACTTGCCAAAGGGACAAGAAATCAAATATTGCATCAAAACCCACAGAGGCACATGATTATCTGAGCCTCCTTCATGATTTACACCATATCCAGGGGAAGGAATTATTTCTTCAGCAAAAGATTGTAAACTGGCTCAAAATTGAGTCTAGTAAAAAGGGTTTTATAGCAAAAGCATTTCTTGTTGTCTAGATCACAATGAGAGGCAGAAGAAAGAGCAAATCAAGTATCACTGAACTGCACGTACTGTAACTTTCCATAAGAAAGACGACGGTGTCTTCTATTGCTTTGTCTTGTAATATGTGGGTCATTTTCCTGGCTGGTATAAATTGTGCTTGGCGCCACGGAGATATGACAAACTGACAATTGGTAATGCTATAATGAGATACACACTGCAAGACATAGGGGAATACATTTAAAGACTAGGTTCTGAAAAAACGTCTGTATTTTCTGACATTTAAGTCTTTGACTTTTAAATATACAATACAGTGGGCACGTCTACAGGAGATGCTTACTGCACAGTAGCCTAACAACACTGCGCAGTAGCGTGGCAGTCAAAGCCGTGCTAATAGCCTACTGCGCAGTAAGCATCACAAGAAAACATGCACCCATACTAAGTTTAATGAGCATTTAGTTAGTATTTCATTAAGCAAGTACTAAACTAAATGCACAATAACTACTGCACATTAATGAATGTGTAGACGCACCCAGTGCTAATTTTTTTTTTTTTTTTTTTTTTTTAGAGTTGCTTTAACATCTCTCTTTGCAGGGAACCTATAGGAACCAGCTCCCGGGAACTGCACTAGTTTTATTGGCACAGGATATATTTAATCACCTCAGGACACACCCGAGTTACATGAGTTGTTTGTATCTACTTATTTCTGAGAATTACCTCCATATTAGTCATTTGTGACTATTCTTTCTCCCTATTGTATTAGTGCTGTTACTCATCACTAATCCCACAGAGATCTAAAATGGAGCGACAGCTGTTTTATGTTCATCACAGCCTAACAAATGTAAGTTTATTATACAGCAGAGTGATCACCAATAAAGTCACTGATTGCAACCTAGCATCTAAGACACCAGAGTTTCACTTTGACTTTTTAATGTTGACGTTATATTTTCAATCCTGTGTTAATAGGGAGAAGCCAAAATCCAAGACGTAACCTAGGGAAGAAAACTGATTACCATCTGGAAACTTGGGTTATTTCTTAAGAAGACCGTAGGATGCTAAGAGACCCACATCTCAAATGTGTTTTTATCCTGAGAGTGTGGACAATCAAGGCGAGAAGCCTGGGTTGCTGCCCCTTTGTGCTTTTAGGAGATCCTCACATCCTTTACAAGTAATAGCCTGATCCTGGACTATTAAACATCAATGCAAGTTTTACCATTGGTTTCACTGGGAGCAAGATTAGTCCTTAAATATGTGATTACATGAGACTCTACACCTACTCTAAAATTAACTCAGCACGAATCCAGCTTACTTAAGCTCTTTCCTGAATCCTTCCTGAATGGGGGCCAAAGGACTACCATTTGGCTTGAGTTCATGCTTTCATTGCAGGTATCGAAACAGTCTCCTAAGCTATTTTGTGCCTCCAGTGGCATAAGATGAGTGCTAGCAACCAATTAATGTGAAAAACATTTAATACCATCTCAAAAAGGCTTCGCTGAAGTCAACTTTTTAACAATGGCTTTTTCATGTGCCGTTTAATCACATGCACAATAATAAATAGATAAATTCATCCTTCACTGCAAGAGAAAAATGGATTATCTTAAATAAACGATTTGGTAATTATATTTCTTTGGGTCATAATAATGAATCATTGCCATTCAGTCCAAAAACAAATGGCATTAGTATTCCCCTCCCATATCTCTCCTCATGCTGTCAGGAAGGCAGTAATTTATTTCCAGGTCTCTTTCTTCAAAACAAGGCTTAGAGAGGACATCTTAATCTGTCTTCAGTCCACAAGGCTAGCGCCTTTCTATTTAACTCTAGGCTGGTGTCAGATGCTGAGCGCTCACTGGAGATGTTGGCATGCTCAACATCCTCTTAAGAAGATTTGTTTGCTATTCAGCTAAACTATAGCAAAGAGCATTGCAAGGGGATGACTCAGGGTCTCACATAATGTTCCAACTTTGCAAGGATCGTTCTATAACCACTGATATTTTACCATTTATACATTTCTTTTCCTCCCTTCTTTCTTTGAAAAACAATGGAAACACATTCACTAGCAATTTAATTCCATCTTTTTAGTGTTACAGTGAATTAAGTTTGCCAGGTAGAAAAGACAGTTCTCCCTCCCTTAGGTAACATATATGTCTTTTGCCAGCTCACTACACCCAAAACGGTGTCTGTTTAGGGTATGCCATGTTGCAAATCCTGGTTCAAGACAACACTTAAAAATGTACAGAACTAAGTATATGCTTAAGTTGCACTGAACTGCCTCGGGGTTAAGCACATCCTGCCACTGGCATGGCCATCTCTCAAGTCCCTCTTAGCTTCAGCTGAAACCTGTGGCAGACCACGGCCCTGGTACGAGTCTGCAGTGTGACACCCACTGCCACACAAAAGGCAAATGTGATTTTGGGAGGCATCAACAGAAGCATCAAGTGCAAGACGTGGGAGGTGGTCGAGCCTCTCCACTTGGCACCGGTTCGGCCTCATCGGGCTCCGGTGTGAAGTTCTGGGCTCCACATTTCAAAAAAGGCGTGGAGAAGTTAGAAAGGGTCCAGATGTGGGCAACAAAGATGATAAAGAGCTTGGACGGCAAGTCATAGGAGGAGAGGCTGAAGGAGCTGGGCATGTTCAGCTTGTGGAAATGGTGCATATGAGGCAACATGACAGCAGTCTTCAAGCACTTGAAGGGCATCATGCAGGTATCAAATTTACGCCCAAACGAGTTACTGCACAGTACGCATACGCATGTGTAGACTCTTTACTACGCACTAACACTGTGTGAGTGGACCAACTCGGGACTAACTTTAATCCCAAATCAGTCCACACACAGCATAAATGCACTTTAACACCTGCACGTGTCAATGCCAGCCTTTTTCTGCCTACTGCACAGAAATTTACTCCGCAGTAACTTTAAGCTGGCGTTAATGTATGTGTAGACATGCCCACTATGGGGGGGAGGGGGGGGGTTGCCTTCCTCTGTAGCAGGGGCATGACCCTCAACCCGGGATCTCTTGAACACATCTTGACACCATTTTATAGACGCAGGATGTTGGCTGCCCTGCTTTACCTGTGGCAGGTTAGAGGGTAGGTTGGGGTTAGATGATGCATGGTCCAGGATGGTGTGGACAGAGCTGATCCTGCCTCAGGCAGGGGCTTGGACTGGACGTGACCTGCGGAGATCCCTGCCAGCCCCGCGGCTCTACAAGTCTACGAATTTCGAGGTAATCTCTTGGAAGGACGTGCTGTGTCAGTTTTTCACCCCAATCTCTGCTCTCACTGCTGCCATGTATAGCAGACAGTATATTTCATTTTTCTCTTGTTCAGCTCTGACTCCCTCACGCTCCTCACGGTCTACCATCAATCTTTCTTTCCTGTCTTCACAAGCCTAATTTCTGCAGTCCTCCGATTATTGTGCATGTAACGGGAGGGAACAAGCCCTATTCAATCTGCTTCCCAAGTACACAAAAAAAGTTCAAAACATCAAAAACTCTTATTTCCTTGTGTGTCTGGATTTCTCAGGGAGGCTGGGGAGGATGCTTAAAAGCCAGACTGAAGATTAGATTATGCCCAGATTTGTAGAAAGCATGAAAGAATTAGCTGCTCGTCTGTATGCCGTAACTGCGCGTACCTGAGTCCCGTTACCCCCGTCCACGAGCCCTCCATTGACCCCCAGCACACGGACACCGCAGCAGACGTGCCAGACTTCCTAGGCCTTGCGTGCCTTTCATTTCCATTGCTACAAATCTAATACACATGCCTTTTAAGATATTGCTGTACATATGCCAGGAGATGTTAGATGTTTGCACTACTTCCCGCTATAAAATTATTTTCCCAATGAGAAGAGAAATGTTTGCTTTCCACGAGGGTGGACGTCAGCGCTAGGTAGCCGAGGTGAGATTTCTGGAAGAGTCTTGTGGGAATTTCATGCTGGGTGCTAGCCGGAAACGTGGGTGATTTGATTTTGTGAACAAAGCACGGTGGTGCTTTGAAAACGTCTTGTTGCCAGATCAGACCAGGCAAGGTGAAGCCCCAAACCCAGGCAAATCTTTTTCAGGAAGCTGCATGGGATCTCCCCAAAACTACATTTGGAAACAGATTCCACTAAACAAATCCATCAAAAACTGACACCATGTTACATCCCACCGCTTACCACCTCCTACAAATGTTTAGCTGACGACGGGGAAAATCCTACACTTCCTTCACTAGCAAAGTTTAAATCTTCAAATCAGCTTGTTTCTTTTAGCCCAGAACCCCCTATAAAGATTTCCCCAACTGTCGGCTGCAAACAGATGGCCTTGCAGCGGTACGCGGATGCTGCTCGGCGCCAAAGTTCCTCCGCAAGGAAAATATTTTCCCCCTGTATTAACGGGGGACAACTTTTTCACTGTCATCATCTTGGAAAGATGAGGAAGCCAGGCAGAAACAATAATGAAGTTCTCTCATTTCCAGAAAAGTTCATATGAATGTAATATTATTTGTCTTGTCAATTAATACTGTGTGGAAGGCTTAGGAGATGTGTCTGTACCTGTAGCTATATCATATACATATACAGCTACACACACACACACACACACATAATATATATATATATATATATACACACACACACACACACATGCAACTATATATATGTGTACACAAATACACACACAAACACACATGGAGGATTTACCCATCACAATCTGTGCAGTCAAACATCCAAAATAGTGGTGAAACCCATCAGAAACCTGACAGAGAGCTGAATTTATAACATCACAGAAGACAATCTTCAGAAAAGTGAAACTCAAGTTAGAAGCCTGTTAGATGGTTACAGAAAGCAGTTAGTTTATGAAACGTCTAAAGACATTTATGGTCATTTCCTAACCATTTCATAGAAACGGTCTATTTTATTCAATGTATTACTAAGCAGCTATTTCCTTAAAGAAACACGAGTGGATAGATATCTAGCATCTGGACTGGCATTTTCATATTTAACAAGATAACACTCGCAGCCTAAAAAACACCTGTGTAAGAAACACTGGATTCACTGCTTCCAGAGGCTTGGCATTTTTGGAAACTGCACTATAAATTAATCCAGTTTTCCTAGACGTGCCTTGGGGAACCAAAAATAACGCTCGTCCCCAACTGCAATTGTCAATGGAAAAAACAGCTTCTTTCCATTTTTTCCTAGACTGTAGGCAAAATGCTGTTTCTAAAAGACAGCTTATTGCAAAATGGGATGAACCCTAAAATTCAACTTTTTTTTTTTTTCCAAGCAACTTAATAGCACGCATTACTTTAGGACCAAGTCTCTTCCTAGGCTGCACTTCTCCCAGCTCAGCAAATTAAAAATATTTTTTTTTTAAAAATGGGGCGAGAAGGAGTCAATTATACTTCATCAATGACGACCTAATGAGCCCTATTCAGTAATGATTTATAATTTTCTTCACTTATACTGTTCTTAAATCAAAATTGCATCAAGAATTTTGCTGCATGACTACTGATTGCTAAGGCGACCAACGTGGAATTTAACTAAGAACTACAATATTCTGTATTACCTACCTGTAGCCGGGGTATATCTTAAAACTGAACATTTCATTGGGTCAGATTCTGATCCCTGTTAATTTAAATTAAGTCTGCATTTATTCTGGATCTACATCGGTGTACAAGATCACAGTCCAAGCCTGTGCACCCCCAAAATCTGGGTGGTTAACACATTCAAGGGAGAGGAGGAACAGGGGGCTTTTTTTCCTTATTTACACACATATACACACACACACACACACACACACACACATATACACACACACACACACACACACACACATATACACACACACACACACACACACACACACACATATATATATATATATATACACACACACACACATATACACACACACACACACACACACACGCGCGCACACACGCATACACATGCATTTAAATTAGATATCTATTTACAGATATACATCCAAACAATAAACAGATACACACACACACACACATATCTGTTTATTATTTGGAAGGCCTAAGATATATATCTAATTTAAATACACACGTGTGTGTGTCTATATCTATAAAGTAAAGATGCAGTAACAATTGGCATTAGAACAATTAGACTTTAGGAAAAAACCTCAAGTATACAATTGTAATAGCAGAAAGGAATGGGCCTGGAAGTACACTTCTAAAGGTGAACTGTGGGATGCAGAGATGTATACATCCACCTCCCACATTTCACCTCTAAAAATGTACATATAAATATATATACATGCATGCACATGCATGCACAAGTATGTGTGTGCATGCATGTGTGTGTATGTGTGCGCATTTCTCCATCCCACAGCTCACCTCCAGAGCTGTACTTCCAGCCCCATTCATTTCTGCTGTTACAATTGCACACCTGAGCTTTTTTCTGAAGTCTAATTGCTCTAGCGCCCGTTGGTCCTGCATCTTTACTTAGCTAGGAGGCAACTTGTTACTGACTCCAAACCAGTGTATTATGCACATGCCTTAGTTCTTTTCTAGCTTCCTGTCTGAGTGCATCCTCACTGGTATAGATAGACCTGAAAGTACAAAATATTTAATAGGTCTTTTCTACTTGTTGGGATGAGACGTTGCTAATACAGACTGTGACAGCTGTCCTTTATTCTAAGCATTGTTTGAACTTCTTTAAAAAGCCCCCACAGAATGAAACGAAGGGGGTGGGGAAGAAAGGGATGGAAAGAAGTCATACAAATAGTGTGTTTAATGAACGGGAAAACTGCCCACAGTTTTCCCCATAAATGTAATTAAACAGTAGCAATGAGGTAGATCAGCTATGACTAAAAATTCATTGTTACCCACAAAAATACATACCTACGGCGCAGGTGACATCCATCAGGAGGCGTATTATTGGAAGAATAAATGATCGTTTGACTTCTCCTTGTTTCGCCACCAACAACGGCTGCTGTGAGCATCCCCAAACCACTTGCATGTGTCGCCAGAGCAGCCAGGACGATGCCTCTCCACGGAGCTGTAACTGCGGTGCGGTGCAGGAACACCAGCCAGAGGATGCCCCCTCCTTCAGGTTTCTTTTTTTGCCATCGATATACATTGAATAGCCATTTCAACACCGATTTTCGGTGGCAAAAAATGAACCCAATCCCTGGCCCCTTTTGGCAGTGCCCTGGGCTTGTGTCCCATTGCGATCACCCGCTGTGATGCTACTGACTCTATGGATGAAACTTGGGAGCGGGTCAAACTGGCTCCCCCATGCCCAGGACAAGATGGTGTTGGCCTCCCATGCCGTGCTGCCAACTTGGCGGTCAGACCGGGAGGCCGCGGGCTCAGCAAGCGGCCCGAGCTCCACCGCCCGCTCGCTGCCTCCCTTCACGGTTGCAGGGGCGAGCGTCCTGCCTGCAGTCTGCCTCCGGCACGCTCGCTATAGGAGAAACGCCGAGTCTCGTCGGCCTGTTGTTTATTGATGACTCCTAAAGGCAAAACGAAGCTGATTTTTATGCAAGTGATGTGCTGCAGGTTTGGGAATCATTTGTTAAAGGTGGCGATAGATCAGTGCTATTGAAAGATGGAAGTAGTCCATTGCTTTTCTTCTTGAGCCATTTCCTTCTCGGTCTAGTTTGAAATGGAAGAAGGCCCAGGCGGGGTATTTACTGGGGAACCAGCTTTCAATGCCGTTCGTGCAGAAACCGCGTATGGTTTTGTGCGAAAAGAATCAACCCGCCTCTCGCTGCCTTGTGGGAGCAAGGCAACTGGGTCTCACAGCCTTTGCTTTTGATGTACAGTAAATCAGATGAAACCATCACCAAGTATTAATATTTCCTCTCCCTTTGCAGAGACTGGTTTCAGGAGATATAACCAGAGCCAAATTGTTTCCCGCGCAGCCCCTAAGATTTCAAACGCATCATTCTGCAAGTCTTCTCGTATCTACGTCTCTCTTCCAACACCGCCCTTCAATAAATGAAGGAAGAATTTGCATCTTGGGAGGTTACAGCACGCAACTATCTTATGCAAGGTAAGCGAGGGAGCTGCTCAGCGATATTAAAGACTGAAAACTGTAATATAGCATGAGACTCTTAGAAACAGCAGTCCAATCTATTTTGGGAGATTGATCCATCTGTACCAAAAGGGGATGAGTGTCACTGTACAAGCAGGAAGCCAGCACTTCTTTGATCTGATTATATAGCATTTGGCTATTTTGGTAATGGATATTAAAGGAAACCTTGAGAGAGTGCTACAGTGGAAAGAAAGGAAAACCTTTAGCTACAGGTATAACCATGAAGGATGAAAACTGCAATGTCACATGGGGAGGCTGGAGAGAGCTGGCACAAGACCCGGCAAGTCTGTCAGCTAGGATTTTTACTAACTCGATTAAGTTGGGGTGGCATAACACGACGGGAGAACGGCAAATGCAGCACCTGCGTGTGAAGGGGGGGAAAAAGTGGCCCAGGCAACTACGAGTCTGTTAGTGTGGCCTCAAAAGTATGCAAGGCCTCAACCAAATTTGAAAGAAAGAATATTTAAAGACATGGAGATAAATGGAAAGAAGGGTAAAACGCAGTGTGGGTTGGCCACACTTTGATCTAATCTGGTAGCTTTCTTTAGTGAGATAACTGACTGTCCACACTGTGGCGTGCCAGTAGGGGGCGCTCCTGCGTTGAGCCGCCCACCTCCCTGCGCCCCACCACCTTCCAGGCTCCGAGTGCCTCCCTGGGGTGCCTCCCGTCCGGCCGACCCCTTCCCTGGAGCACACCCGCTAGCCTGGGGGTCCCGCTGCCACCAGCCAAGGCTCTGGACTCACTTCTGGCTCTGCGCACCTTGGAGAACACAGGCCTGATCGTCCAATGGGTGCTAGACCCAATACAAGCACTTGGGGCACTTCCCCAAGTCAGGGGCTGATTAGGGAAGCCTCCCTTAGTCCACAGACCTAAGGGGCCTCCTTGGCATAATTCAGACCCACCCCTCAATAAGTCTCC
>NW_005842103.1:977970-1036562 GCF_000455745.1 Alligator sinensis | reverse complement strand
ACCCGCTGCCATTGAAACTGCAAATGCTGGCCCCCAGCCGACCAATCTGCAAAGCATCCCTGGCTACCTGGGCCCGCGCGCAGGGCCAGGCCTTTCCCCCCCTGCCCAGGTGACCAGAGCATCGCCTCCCAGGCGCCAGGCTTTTGTCTGCAGACAAGGAGCGAGATCCCCACCCTGAGGGATTCAACTCCAGCCTCCCAGGCCGGCTGAGACAGATCTCTGGAGAGGGGCACTGACGGGGCATTTCTGCCACACTGACAAAGAAAATGCAGGAGACTTAAATGATCTGGACTTTGAGATAGCATCCGATATGAGAGCACTTGGGAAAGTTTCAGCCGAGCTGGAGAAGACGGGGCTGAGTAAGTGCAAAAGGACCGGTGAAAGGGAAGATGACGCCAGGCGGGACTGCAAGGGGAGGCGGTTACAAGTGGAGTCCCTAAATTCAATTAAAGTAAATTAACACAGCACAAACAGCATGCGCAGACACATGCACCGTGCTGGAGGAGCCGTCTTGGTAGTCTCTAGGCAAAGTCTCTCAATGCTGTACTTTTTTATTCAAAAAATTCCCTGCATTGGCTCTTGAATCATGCCTTGACATGAAAGTACTCGGACTCATCAGATACTCCATTAGCTCCCAAATCCATTCTTCCGAAAGCACAGAGTGATTTCTTCACCGTCCAACACAACAGTTTCCTTCCCACCCAGCAAACCACGATGCCAGGAGAAGCCTCGTCACAAACCTGAAGCTGCTGACGCCGAGCCGACGACTGCTATGAAGAAGTCTGGCTCTGATGTGGCCTCTTCGGCCTCCGCTGCTGCCCCCTTCTCTCCCTGGGCCTGGCAGGGGAGTGGGAGGAATAACAGCCTCCCCCCAGGTAACGAGCAGCAGATTGCTCCCAGGTGCTGACCCCTGCTCGTTAGCACGGTTTGAGACGCGAGTGCCCCCAAACCCAGCTCACCAGCTTCATTTGGCTTTTGCTAAAACCCAGCAAAACTCACCCCATCGCTCTCCACCCCTGGGGCTCAATGGGCTCGTACTCTCCGACATGGCAAGACAAGCGCCGGGAGCTCAGGCTGCATCCCTCGAGACACACGATTCCCACAGCACTACGGCATGTTTTCACCTCGTCCCCCTTTTTCTTCCTAAATTTCACTTTCTTGTTTTCTATTCTTCCTTCCACCTGTGCCAACTTCCATCAGGGTGCCTGTTCATCCCCCCTTACAGCAGAGCATCCGACTTATCTTTCATTTTCAGCATTGACTGGAGCCTGTTAAAATGCTTTCACTGCCCAAGTTTTCCAAATAAAAATGTATTTTTGACTTACTGATCACTATCAATCTGCCAAAATTTTTAGGCTTTGCAATAAATGAGCCTCCCTTTCCTTCCCATCCTTTTCTGCCAGGGGAAGAGGGAACAAGCGGGACCCACAAATCAGATTTCTTTCTGTCTGGTGTTTGTTTGTTAGAAAGGGAGGGGAAAAAAGAAAAATGGCACAAAACTATTATTATTCCTTTTTTTTTTTTTTTTTTTTAAAATACTTGCCCTATTTCAACCAGCTCCAGTGTTAACTAAGTTCTGCTGGTGATTTTCTTAATACAATGGCTTACATTATAAAATGCTGAGCAGAATTTCAGAACTTCCCAGTTTCCCCTTTGTTTTCTAATTTCAGCTCAGGCTCCTGCTACCATCGTACACACCGGGTAATTTGCTTCTAATTGTCATGAAGCTGAAGAAGAAGCCTTACTCATTTGCACCTGTGGTAATGGGGGTTTTGCATCTCATTCACCCCTTAACAGAGTGCAGTCATTAGCAGCAAGTGTTTTTCCATATGCTCCGTTTTCGAAGCGAGCCTTGCGCAGTTTGACAATACCGGCTTTGAACGCGAACTTCCTTGCATGACAGAGGATGCTTTAGTTTGCAATGCCTAGCAGGAGAAAATCCAGTTGCAAGTTGCTGCTCCTAGAATAAGCCAGGGAGAGAAATCTGATTTCATACAAGTGTAAATCAAGAATAGCTCCATTAAAACTAATGCATCTGATTCTCCTCTCGTGCCAAAATGCAAATGTGCTGACTTGCATGTAGTCACTCTTGATTTGTACCGGAAAAGAAGGCCCACTGGAGTTAAATCACATTGACTGAGGTGAGAACACAGCTCTGTCTTTACAGAGATCATAAAACTATTTGAGGATTTGAACAGGCATCATCTGTGAATGAGTCAGGGTGGGTAAAGTACCTGAAGCAAGAAGAATAAAGGCTCGTTACTTCGACAGAGCAGACAGACGGGCCAATCTGGGCGCAGCCCCGGCTGTTCTGTATTACGTTAAAGAGGTAAGTGTGATGAGTGGAACCGCATGCACACACACGCGTATGCACAAACACATGCACACGTACACACTATTTGCAGAATTCATCTCTATGGCAGTAAATTGCAACGACACACACAATCACTTATGACATCAGGAAATGAGTCAGGCCAAAAGAAGCAAAGGAGGATAAAGATAATAGAAAATACTTCTGTTTTTCAGATGCGTACATCCTAAACAGGCCACGACCAGGGCAGCAGTATAGAAATGTGGTGCCCACATATGTCCCAGTACAGCCATTCAGAATCTGCCAACAGGAGGAAAACCATGACATTTGCTGCACTTACACACTAGCTTTGTGCTCACTTCTCCACCTCCAACCTCAACCTCCAAATTCCAAAATGCAATGAAAACCACAAGGGAATTAATTTTTCCCTCATGGCTGGTGTGAGGATTGGGGAATCTAGTCAATTAGGGGGGAAATAAACCTATTCCAAGTGGTGGGAGGCACCGCACCTGTCCCCAGGTCCACTGCAAGTTTCAGTAGCTTCTCAACCCTACTTTCCAGTCTGCTTGAAACCCCGGTCGGTGCCTCTCTGCCCCTGGCTGACAAAGCCCACAACCCGGACAGGGGCTTGTTCTCCGTGCTTCCTTCCAGTTCCCAACACGTGCCCAGAAGGACCAACAGGTTTGCCCGCAAGTCGCTGGAACAAACTGAATCCACAGAGCGGCTCATCTGGCCGTGGCACGGAGAATCGTGGGCTGCAAGGCAGACGTCCTGGCTGCCCCACGCCCGTGAGCCCGGCGGCTCCTGTGCGGATGCAGCTCAGTGCACGTGTGCCAGGTACCCCCGCTGCGCGGGTGCTCGTGCCTGGGGCAGCGGGGGCTTCTCAGCTGAGCGAATGCTGCAGTCAAGATGCACCTTTTCATAGCCGTGCACAGAGAAGGCAGGACACAATCCGGACTCGTCGTGCAGGTGATCTCTTCTATTAGACCAACTAGATTTTTGCCAAAAAAAAAAAAAAAAAGGCAAAATAAATTTGCAAAGATCTAGTTGGTCTAATAAAAGAGATCACCTCTACCACGAGTCCTGATTCCTTTTGCCTCTAGACCAATATGGCTACAACCCAGATACCAGACAGAGGAAGACGTGCGACAGCATACAGGGACCGGGACAGTAACGGGTTAACACCGAGGCAATAAAAAAGAAAGACGACATTCACTTCGTTTTGAGCATAAAACATGAATTATGGGCCTCTCCCCGGTTTTAACGACACATTTCTTTGCTTTTCTTTCACTTCTGTCCCTTTGCATCCTAAATCTACCATGTGAGTTAATGCCCAAGACAGTCTCTTTAATTCCATCTTTTATCCCTCGGAGAGCGCCGGCGATCAGTCGCTGCGTTCAGAATTATTTAGCTTGACCTGCTTAGCAAACATGAATGTGATTTGTGCTAATTTTGCTCTGTTTATGAATATATGCAGAAACGAAGGCCGGATCCAATTTGGATTCTGTTGGGGATAAGGTTTGAATACAAAACGGTACAAACAGAATGAGAAGAAAGCCTCGGAAACATGGTTTAAACATAGCAAGGAGCCTTACAGTCGTCAGGGTTGCAAAACAGCACGTCAAGGACTGCTCGGTGGCATTTTCGGGCCTGGGCTAGAAGTGAAGAACGTAAAAATAAGACAAAGCAATGCTGGAGAGGAAGAAAGTAGAGAGAGACTGGACTGGGAAAAGTAAACTGCCAGGCAGACCCTACAGCCCAAACGACAGTCTGAGCGGATGACCTAGTGCCTAAAAAGTACCCAAATAACCCAAAACTGCTAAGTGGCCATTTTCCTTTTTTAGAAGTCTTTTCTCCTGGAATAGAAACCGAGACATCAGAGCAAAACTGCCAGGAGGATCAGACCATCTTTTACAGCAGGGCACGAGCAATTATGATATTTTGGGTGGCTAGATTAATACCGAGAATAAAAGACAAAGCTTTGACTGCCTAAATAATTGATCGAAGGGGATCAATGCGGTCTTCCGCGAGCGAGAGGAGGCAGAGGTCCAGAGGACACGTAGCCAAATGCACTTTTAATAAACCCAAATGAAGGAAAACAATGAAACCATCAAAACAATTCATAAATTAATTCAGGCAGCGTCTGCCCTTTAACTGCTGCAACAATGGCAACCGAACTGTAATGGAGTCAATTTTCTCTTGAAAATGATTACTAAATTGCCTACATTTTGTCAGCAAGCTAATACCGATGCGAACAGCTGAAAGTTAAGGAGATAACCAACTGTCAATTGTCGGCAGAAGGAAACGCGATACGGGTTTTTTCTTTGCAAATTGTGTTTGAAAAAATATCGCAGAAGCCAGGAGCTTTCCAGGGCAAAACACAAACAGCTTCCAAAGGGGAAAATGAGTCCGGTTGTTTCTAATGATGGGGCTCGTTACTCTGATGGCTCTTGGTCTTCGCCAGCCTCAGTACTGCTGTGAAGTGTAAAGCCAGGGAGAAGTCGATGGGAAGTTTGCGCTTGGCTGCAGTGGAAATAGAAAAGGCAAACTTCTGGCCGGCGTCCGAAGGAGAGGACATGAGTTTGAATGACCGCTTCTCCAGCGCCCGATGCCTCTGACTCCAGACTCACGGTCCCGTTAAAAGCTCCCTAGCCCAGAGGGAAGTTGCTTGCTGTTTGGAAAGGTGCTGGGGCCAGTTCTGCGGGCCAGGCTGGGCGATGACAGTCGTCTGAAACCCTGTTAGACAAACCAAGAGAAAAGCCAGGGAAGAAAACCTGAGGGACACGCTGCCTGGGTTCATGAGTCACTTACTGCAAGGATCTACCTTGCGATTCTGGATTTCGCCGTGCTGCTGAGTTGCCTGGTCTGCGCTAAAAGGACAAAGAACCGCGGGTAGATTAAGGCAGATGTGATTTCATGTGACCCTAAAACATTTGTAGACTTGGCTTAACTTTAATGCTCATCTAACATTTACCCAAACATCCCGTTCTACTGATTTCACCAGAAGGAACCGTTTTCCAAGACAGCTGCTACTTTCTGGTGTGACAGGAATCGTGAGGAGCGCCGGGCACTTCTTTCCCACCGCGCATAACTCAAACCTCAGTGTAAATGTCTACTGACAGACACTCGGGAGATGCCCGGCGGGTCGACATGTAAATGACACCAATCATGTGCAGCTCGTTTGCCAGCGAGCCTTACGCCACAGACTCGTAGACAGCGAGGGGGCAGGGAGCTCAGGACGTCACATCCTGTGCAGCCCCTGCTCACACCAGGACCAGCCCCAGCTCCAGCATCCCAGCCACGGCTTTGTCTACCCGGGTCTTCAACACCTCCAAGGATGGAGACTGCACCACCTCTCTGGGTAACCTGCTCCACTGCTTCCACCCTCCTAGAGAGAATGTTTTTCCTAATATCCAACCTCAGCTTCCCTTGCTGCAGCTGGAGCCCATTGCCCCTTGTCCTGCCATCTGCCCCCACTGAGACCAGCCCAGCTCCATCCTCTTTGCAGCCCCCCTGCAGGGAGGTGAAGGATGCTATTCAATCCCCCTCGGTCTTCTCTTCTGCAGAATAAATCAGCCCAGGTCCCTCAGCCTCTCCTCACCAGTCCTGCCCCCCAGCCCCACAACCATTGTCATTGCCCTCCGCTGGACTCTCTCCAACATGCCCACATCCTTTCTGTCGGGATGCCCACAGCTGGACACCGGACTCCAGATGTGTCCTCCCCAGTGCTGAACACAGGGGAAGGATCACTGCCCTCCATCTGCCGGCAACGCTCCTCCCAATGCAGCTACCAATCCTACCAATACCCCCTCTGTGCCAAGTCCACCAAGGAGAAGAGTCTGCTACAACTTTTAACCAGAGAACTTGGCTCGCAGCTGTATGGACTTGGGTTACTAATATCTCCTGAGATCTCTGGTTCAAGAGGCAGTTGGCCAAGGTAGCAGTCATCACATGCACTGGGGGCCGTAACAAAAGCAAATAAGGACAGCATCTCATTCCCCAATTTGAGGCTTCAGCTCAACAATATGATGCAGGTGCAAAGGTGGAGCCTTCCAGTGTCTGCAGGAAAGTAAAGAAACCCAGCATCATAAGACACATCATTAACAAGCGCGCCTTCAGAGGAGAGCCGGCTTCTACCACCAACTAGCACGTGCGCAGTGAGTGTGCGCACACTCAGTCCCAAGGGCCTACTATTGATTGGCAGACACCGCTTTCTCATCCAAGGGTAACTCACCGTATAAGACCGGACAGGCAGAGCCATCAGAAGCAAACAACAACAGAAGAAAAATTGTCTGAGGAGCCCTCTAAAGGTATAAAATTGGGGGCCATAACACGACCGGGCATGAAACTCAACCAACAAACTATTAGCAGTTTGTAACCCAAGAGGAAAGCTCCCCAACCCAATGACATCGGCCCAGCTTTAAGCCCTTTTTCTGGCAAGAAGTGCCTTATCCTTTTAAACTATCCATTCCTCCTTGCGCTGAAAACCTGTTGATGTCATCAGTGCCCAACAAAGACGTCAGACATAACCGTGTTGGACAAGAAATGACAGAGTTGCTCCGATCGGCCTTCCGGCCTGCGCAGACCGCTCACACGGGCAGTAAACACAATTGTTTAACGGCAGGGAACAACTAGGCTAGAAAGACATCCTCCTCCTCCTCCTTCCTGCATGCCCGGGGCACTCGAAAAGGAGCGCGCCCGCCGATCGGACCGGGCCTTTGATGGAAGCTACCTCCACAGCACGCCCCGGAAGATGTCTTCATCCCAGACACGCGCACCGACAGCAGCTTTCAGAAAAGTTACCTGAATCAATACTCTGCTATGTGTTTAGCAAAGACTTCTGTTTGAATCGTCTCTTCCCCCACAGGCCGAGCGCTCAGAAACAACTCTCCCACGGAGAAGTCTGGCCCGTGGCAAAGAGAAGGAACAAAGCGTCAGTCTCGAGAGCGGTTTCTCTCCAAGCTACTGCCTCGCTCTTTCGTCGTCAGCTCTTTTGAGTGCTATTAATTTGGGGAGTTTTAAAAGAAAGTGCTAATGTTTTTTTACCTAAAGCTTTAAAAACCTTCAGAGGATGTTACAGTGCCTGGAAAGGCTCCAAGATTTCATAGTTTCATAGTTTCAGGGTCGGAAGGGACCTAATAGATCTTCTAGCCCGACCCCCCGCCAGGGCGGGAGAACAACCCAAAAAAACACACACCCTAAAAACAAAAACGGGACTCAAATGAGTCCAGCCAGGTAAGTATCCAGCCTCTTCTTAAAGATCCCCAGGGTAGGGGCCAGCACCACCTCCCTTGGAAGTTGGTTCCAGCTCCTAGCCGCCCTAACTGTGAAGTAGTTTTTTCGGATGTCCAATCTGTACCTCCTCTCCATCAACTTGTGCCCATTACTCCTTGTTATGCCAGCGGGGGCTAGGGGAAACAGCGTCTCCCCCAAACCCTTCTGGTTCCCCTTTCCTGGAGAGAGATTTGACAACGCTTCTTCTCTCCGGTGCCGCTCCGCTGGGATGCTGCGATGCCGGCAGAATTCGCATCAGGCACGCAGCAGAAGAGCTCGCCTTCCGCTGGGTAAATGCTTCCAGATTATTTTTCAGGACGGAGATGATATCCCCAACCCCGGGGTCTGATTAGCACAAGTTAATTCTTTCTCCTGCAGTTTACTTGTAAAGGTTATTTTTCGCAATGGAGCTGTGCAAAAATATTTCCTTTCAAATGGAAAACACTGAAATTTTGCTTCGTTTCAAAAACGGAGTTGTCTCTGGAATGTCTCCTGCCAGCAAATATTTGGTGAAAGGGGCTTGTAGCTTTGCTGCTGGAAAGCAGGGACACGGAAATGCAATTTCCGTGGCAGAATTTCACCATTCGAGCGGGAAGGGGTGAGCTGGGGCTCAGCGGCGGTCCCTTCAGCACCCGGGTGGGTCACTTCTTCGTGCTGAGGAGGGAGAGCAGAAGCCCTCCTGACCGCTTGCCAAGACCTCGGAGAGGGAGGAGGGAGACGTCCCACCGCCGAGAGACAGCTTCCAGACAAGTCCTGCACCCCTTCGTCCGCCCCGGGGAACTAGAGCCAGGCTCTCTGTCACAGGACCGGTGCGGGGGATGGAGGCTGGCGGTCTCCAGAGCCATATTTTAGCCTGAGAGACCCAGATCACTTAAAAGGCAGCCTTGTCCCCAAAATAAATGCCAGCCCCATCAAGGTTTGTCCATAAGTAGTATTTTACGATGCCTTCTGCAGAGCCCTGGTCACCGAGCTTGGTCCGGTGCCGCTTTGCCGGGCTCACAGCACCTCCCTTGCACTTCACCCAGCTTTGTCCTAATGGCTCGCTCTGCCCTTTTCCATCTCACCTTCACAGCAAGAAAGCAGCTTGGCTGGATGCCCTGTCCACGGCCTGCTTTTCTTTTCATTCCTGGTCCTGTCCCCAGAAGTGGACAAGAAACCCACTAGGAGACAACCAGCTCAGACTGGGACCTCCAGACGAACGGATAGTTCAATAATCGTTTCATTAATGCTTTGTATGCTCGGAAACATCCACTTCGCTGCTTCACATTTCATAGCTTACACACGAGCACAGAACCACGGGGTCGTGGTTGCTTTCGACTAGATAATACCATGCTGGGGCTTATACTTTTTAGGTGGCTTCCACCACGAGTCCACCCTAAATCCCATTACTTTCCTGCCTTGTAGATAGATGACCTTACATTTCATGGCATTCATTCTCAAGATGTTCATCTTATTAAGCGATCCAGACTGCTATGGATCTTATTAAGCAATCCGGATTGCTATGGATCTTATTAAGCGATCCAGATTGCTATGGACTATCACTACTCGCTGCCGCATCCATTCCCA
This sequence comes from Alligator sinensis, assembly GCF_000455745.1. Taxonomy (NCBI): domain Eukaryota; kingdom Metazoa; phylum Chordata; order Crocodylia; family Alligatoridae; genus Alligator; species Alligator sinensis. Next base: position 1,027,411 of record NW_005842103.1, on the reverse strand, counting down.
TATCATCTGCAAAAGTTATCATGGGGGATGTTATCTCTTCTTACAGAGCCCTGATAACGGTATTGAAGAGTTCAAAACAGATTCTTCTGGATGCCACTAAAACCACCTCCTTGGAGCGACTGGTCCCTATCAGACCTGCTTCTGAGATCCATCAGTTAGCCAGCTTTTAATCAACTAATACAAGTGCTAACGTTACTTTTCAATCTGGATGTCACGTGATGTGATGCCAACCCCTTTTTCAAGTTATGTGCACCCAGTTCATTTTGTTAGCCATCCAAACAGGCAAATATAGTTTGTTCGACAAGACCTACTTTGCATAACACCGTGGTGTTTACCCATGAAATTAGGGGTGTCCTCTTTTGTTCTCCGTGTTCAGCAGTCTATCCATCTTCTCCCCCCCACCACCAAGCTGCACCAGCAGCTTCCTCTTCCCTCCTCTTTTCCATTGCAAAAGTGTGTATGAACAAATGCTTATTATTATGTAAATTATAAGTTTGTCTCTCTCCACTACCCTCCATTCTCTCTTTCTAAAAGAAAAAAAATTAAAAGTGGCCAACTGTCCTATTTCTTCTTCTACTTAGAATTTTGTGAGCATAAATTTTTGGGCAAAAATGGCTTTTGGAAGCATACCGGATTTGATGAGAAAAGTACAAGCAGGCCCAAAATTTTAGAGCCAAATGAAATTTTAAATGTACAAAACCCTAGAACAGAATATTTTGGGGTTGTTTGTTCAGTACTTCACATACAACCGACGTCCCTCCCAGCCCCTATTTACACACAGTGAACATCTCCGCTATCGCGGAGCGCTGCTCGCAGTAAAGGCTGGCCAGGGCAGGACGTTGCACGGTGCTTTTTCACATAATTAGCTCCAATTAACTGGCCGTTGATAACTCCTAGGAAACGACTTGTCTCTCACACTCCTGCCAAGCACACGGATGCAACCTCTTGGTGCCGAAGCATCAACATAAAAGAAACGCACACAATCAATCACTATCGCTCTTGCCTAACACGTGCTCAGGAAACGATGCCCACAGCCCAGAAACACCTGGTCGCAGGAACAGGTCTCCAGCTTTCATTATGCCTAGAAAGGAAACACTCGCTGGAAGGAAAACAGCGTACGGTTCTTCTGATGGCGCGTAGCTTGATGAGCGGTTATGCGTGCTTGCCCTTCTGGCACACCACTATCCTCTTGTCACTGCCAACTAAACGACTGCCAGGGCAGGGGCTTCGTTTTAGCTGCAGCTTCCCCAAGGGGGTTTGCCACGTCCCTTGTTGGAAGGAGGTAGGCAGGCGATTGTGAGGTGCTGAGAAAACAACCCCGCGGCCTGCGCGCACCAGACCTCGGCTGTGCTGGCTCTGGTTTCCCTGGCTGTGCAAGCACAAAGCATCCTGATACTGCTCCTTGATACAGGTATCCAGGCTGCAGCCGAATGGGTCCGTGGCAAAAGCAATCAGGACTTGTGGCAGAGGAGTCCTGATTGCTCCTTGACACAGGAACTCGGCGTCACGCTGCCGAGCATCGTCTCTGCTCAGCTGTCTGCTAATACATAAGAATAAATAATATTCTTTATTTGGGACTGACTCGCCGTCAGCCAAGAATGCAAAAGAAAGGGCGCGGAGCCACATCTCGAGGCCTCGCACTCATTGTCAGTGATGCGAGCGGTGAGATTATTACACACAAGCCTGCTGCTGATGCCATTAAAAGATCCACGCCAAACGCTCCCATCCACACACTAATTCCCTCTAGTTACCTAGGTGCAAGTCTCCCTTTGTCTGCGTGAGAGCTCATTTCCTCTTCTCACGTACTTCTGCCAGTCGGGAACGCAACTAGCTCTACAGTCCATCTGAAACCTGGAAAGAGGGCAGAGAAAAGCTCTCATTACGCTCCTAATTCACTCACCGGGTGTCTTGAAAGTGGCTGATGCGTGCTGAGAAGTAAAGCATTTGATAGGCACCGAAACACTTGCACGCAACAAATTCCAGGTGAACAGAAAGCCGCCAGTCTGTACTTTGATCTTCGTAATGCTTCAAGCCAGAAACATCACATTACTATTATTATTTATCATTATTAATGGCATTGTCTTCTTATCATGGCTTACTTTTCATAATAGTTTTCCCTCCATATTCTTTGGCAGAATGACTTGGTGTTTTATATAATGAAAGAGAAATAGTATTTGGAGCTGCAAATAAGATGCTTGCAGGTCTCTGTCGGGTAGAGAGAAGAGAGTCTAGCTCAAGGCATGCTCTCAAAGTTTCACCTTCCTGCAATTTCTGTCAGTATTTCTGATGGACGTGCTGACCGCTGCGCCCCAAGACCAGCCGGTCATGCTCCCTGCAACAGAGACCAGGAAAGCTCTGAAAGCAAGGAAATGTGAATGCAATCCGGCCGTCAGCTGCCTTGCGCGGCTGTGTGGGAGGACACGCATTGTTCAAACGCAGGTTTTAGGAGGAGAAAAAAAAACACCCAGAGATTGTAACTTCATTCAGGATTCAAAATGCATCCTGATGCCAACCGAGTTTTTGCTATTTGATGCTTCTGTATCGTTAGATTCGTTTTGGGGACTCAAAGGCATGTGTTTTGTACTTTCTACATAAAAGGGCCATTGTAGTCATTCTGATGTAAAAGGGCGCTATTCAGCTGAAAATATCGACAAGCTACTGCAGTGTATAAACCTGCGGCAGGCCCGAACACTGTGAAACTTGTCTCTCCATCAGGCCAAGTGATTCATTCAGAAATCAGGATGCTGCGCTCCCCCACCCCCTGCCTCGCTCCCACACAGCGATGATATCAGAAGTGTATTATGTTCCACGTACGGCACTGGGGCAAAACCGCATTTCTTTCTGACTCCCGTAAAAAGGACGACTCCATTACTTGGTTCCAAATGAGCCGAGGTCCCTCCAGCTGGAGCGGCACGCGGGGGCTGGAAGGAGATGAAGATCGGGGCTTTGCTCTGGATACCTAGCTTGTTTGCAGCGGCATGCGTGCTTACAGCACCACAGCAAGACCCCAGAGGCACCTGGACCTCCACTGCACCCACACCTGGGAGAGGATGGGAGAGAAACGGTCGTATGGGACCAGTGTGAGGGCACGGAGACATGAACCGCTTACCCAGTAACTGCTCACGTGCTTCCCTGCTCCCTCGCAGAAGTAAATGCAAGCTCAGCTGCTGCAGCCGAGGCCTTTTGCAGGGAGGGATAAACTCCCGCAGGTGAGCTTGCATTCACCCTGTCCCAGGAGCATGCTTGCGGGATGTCTCCGTGGCCCAGTCAATCCCTGCTCCCTTTCACCTTGCCGTAACTTGCTGATTGATGCGCACGGGCCCACAGCCACCTTCCTGGGATGCACAGCTGGAAGGTATCTCGACATGATGGGACGAAAGATGAGACAAGACCCTGAATAGGAAGAGAAAACCTTTCTGGAGCGAAGCAGGGATTAGACCGCCGCAAGAGCGACGCCACTGTCACATGCTCGCTGGTGCTCAATGGCAAGCCGATCCCTTTTTACGACGAAGGGAGCTCCCAGCTCGGCACAGAAATGCCAGCGACAGCTATTTGTACTCCTACTTCCCGCTGTGGCTGGGAAGGAAAGGGCAGGCCCGACGTTGCGGCTCTCGCTGTTTTAATCGTGAGTCTTCTGCTGTTTGGTGCTGATGAAACCTCCACCTCTTGGCATCAGGCGATGGTGTAAGCATCTTAGCTTTTCATTTTACGAAAGGAGTTTGTTTGGGGGCCTCCTGGCTGCGGAAACATCCCAGCAAGCTTGATCCTTCAAGGCTCAAAAACCAGAATGCAAAGAAAGATAAGACAGGAGGTGGTAGCTGCTAAACCACGAGATCTGCCTGCACCTGAGCCCCTGTCTTCTGGGGTATCAAGGGCTGGTGAAACTTCAGTCAAAAGTTTAAACAAGAATTGAAAAGACTGGAGCCCCACGTGCCGAGCAGCCTTGTCGGCATTAGGAGAAGCAAGCCTTAATATTTAAGACTATTACTTGAAAGGTGCCCTCCTAACTCGTACTAAAAGACAGGTCATGAGCTTTTGCAGGCGACAGAGTTTCATCAGCTATTTGACAAAGCAAGAAAGCTTGCGCCTCTCTGAACCAGTTAGTCCCGAAGGTGCCACACTGCTGTATCCTCCACCTCCCCATGTAATATTTCCCCCAAATGAAGATTTTAGTTTGCTGGAACAGGCGCACAAGGGACCAACTCACCACCTCCAACCCCGTGACTGAACCATGCTCGGACAAATGGACGACAAGGTGAATGCTGGTGCCCGTCCTGCTGGCTTGGAAGCCTTACCTCCCTGCTCACCCTCGCACGGCAAGGATGCTGATGGGGATCCAGATCCTCCGAGAGAGCGAGCAAGCGAGCAGCAGAGAAGGAAAATCCTGGCTCTCAGCTACAGCACCGGACACATCACTTGGGTGACCTGCATTTCAGTTTGCCCACCTTTACAATAGGGCCCTGCCTCCGTGCCGTATATAGATGCTACCTGGATCGAGATACAAGCCCTGATCCTAAAGCTGGGCTGAACTGTATATGGGGCAGGACCTGTGTGCTTAGCCAATGTGGCCCTCGGATATATTGGAGTATCTCTGATGCTGGCAGGAGCTGGAGCCAGCTCAGCCTCTGCAGCTACATCACCGGCATTGCTACCCAAAACCAAATGATGATCTCGCGAGGTCCCTTCCAGCCCTGACACCTGTGCAATCCATGAAATGGGGAAGATCTAGCGCATGGGAACCCCTGGTCCCTGGTGACGTGGCCTGCTGGGTGTACATGCTTTCCCCCAGGGCACTCTGGGGAAAGAGGGGACTCGAGTCAGATCAACACAGCTTGCACAGGGCTCAAAAAGTGTGAAGTGCAAGATCAAGTCTAAGTATTATCATCATCCGCATTGCCTCGGTCTTATGCTGCAGCTTCAGCAGCTAGCTGAATGGATTTCCTTTCCGGTGCAATGAGAGTGCCTCATTAGATAGGTCTAAAACAGAGAATGGATTAATCTTCATTGCCAGCACCATGACAGAAAGCTAACTGCGAAAAATTTGAAGCAAAAATGAATTATAAGCATGTAAACATGCACAGGTCCTAACCTCCCATCTTCCAGGCCTGTCAAGATAAACTTATTGCATTTGCATCGAAGAGCTGACAAAATAATGCAAATGGGGCCGCAGTAGTTTACACCCATCAGCTGCATCGCCTGATCGCGTTTCACCCCTAAGCGAGCAGAACCGCCTGCACGGCTTGGCTCTGCCTCGTTAGGAGATCAGAAAATGAAGCTGTTGCAGGCAGTGGCACCCCTCCCCTCCCCTCCAGCCCCCCACAAACAATCCTCGCAGGGGAAGATGGCAGGAGGAGACAGACCTTTATAAATATATTCCTGGCTGCTCTCTTGCCGTGCAAAGCTTGTTTGGAAAGCTGCGTTTAAAAAACGCCAGCAGGAGGGTTGTTTGCTCTGGTGTACCTCACTGTGGGGCAGATGGCTGTCAAAACCACGTAGGCATGCACACACAGCACACGTGTACACACACACGCACACATGCACGAGGCGGGCGTGCATTCACAGCTGCACTGAAGTAGGTATTCCCTTAACGCAGTCCCGACTGTTTAGACTTGGTCCCCAGAGCGGGCGACGGCGACCTGCCCAGCCGCAGTGCACGGGACCGTCCGTCATTGGTTTCAAAGCATCCTGCGCGGCGCGGCGCGGCGCATCGCATGGCAGGGCAGCACCAGCGCAGCCCTCTGCAACTCCGAACCTCGAGATGACTAGCTCTCCATTAAAGATCTTGGTTGAGACTGGTCATACGCTCGGGATGGCATCGGGGGGAAGTGTGTGCAAAGCAACACGTGGCCAGCTCCTGCGGTCATTACACGGTTCAGCTCCGCTCCAGCGATTTACTCGCGAGCAAAAGCTGTTTATCATCTCGTGTGCTCTTGTGCCAGGAATGCTGCTCCTTAAAAATATATTTAAAGTGAATCTACTTTATCTCGATGACCGATAAAACCCAGCCGCGTCACGACTGCATTTGCCGCACCCTCGGGGGGTTCGCTGGACCGGCAGCACGGGAGAGAGCGGTTATCACGAGACGCGGACGGGAATTTTGTGATGAAACATTTTTTCATTGAAAAACGCTAATTTGTCAAAACTGAAGGTTATTGCCGGAAAAGGTCGGTTTTGATGAATTTGTCAAACTGAAAAAATTGGGGGAGAATTATGGTTTTGTAAGCGTCTCATGCTGACATCTTCAGAACAAACAAGTCCCGTTTTCCTGCTTTGCGGTGACTTCTCGTTGTGACATTCAAGCTGATCAGGGCAACAAGCAGGAACCCTGAAAGGGTTGAAATCAAAACAAAAGGTTGACAAATATTGGAGCGAGAGACTTTGATTGACCTAAGCCTGTTTTTTCCGTAGATTTTTGGTTTACTGATTTCTCCAGTGTCGACGTCCAGTCTCGGCTCCAAATGGGGAAAAATATTTGCAATCTTGGGTAGACTCAGAAAAATCATTTTCTGCCATCCTCGCTGTGAGGTCAGCCGTCCCGGGAGCGCTCGAGCTGCGGTACAATTTGCTCCGTGGATCCAAACACCTCCTCTATCGCGTTCAGATTAAAACGTGTGAATGCGCGCTACAAGGAACACTGAGTTCGTTGTTTTTCTTTCCCTAACGAACTCTGCGAAGAATACAGCATAATTATGCCTCTATAAGAAACTACCGTGCTCTGAGACACACCAAGAAACGCTGCTTTTTGGCTAGCACCCATCTCTGCAAATGCTGTCACAAGTCTCCAAACTGTCACTCCAGCAAGTGCCCCGCAAAGGAAAAAACATATTTCTTCTAATTAGACCAAATTCCAGCTCCATGCTCTAAGAGTATAATTTCATCTTTTCACTACAAACTCATTAACCACTTGAGTTTAATTATTAACATTTGCTTAAAAATGCACGGCATTAGCTGGCAATTGAGGAACTGTAGCTCTTCATTTGTCGAGATCACGCCTGTCGCCGCGGCATCTGGGCACATCCCCGCTGCGTGGCGGCGCGGGCCGGGCTCAGGGGACTGGGCTGGGAGTCAGGGGACGTGGGCTCTATTTCTGGCTCCGCGACGGATGTGCCACGTGACGGTGGGCAAGCTGCTTCCCATCGCCGGGATTTCTTTTCCCCTCCCTCCTTGTGCTCGTCTGCTCTATTCGGACCGCAGCCTTGGGGGCGAAGACGGTCTTTCCCCGCGCAGGATGGGTGGGTCACCGCTGCTGCAAAAGCAATAACGGCGAGAGCTAAGATTTCATTTACTCAGTGCTGCCAGTCAGCGCTTCACGCCAAATGGCACCATCCCTCCTTCGAGCATCTCAGCCCCAAGACCTGGCCTCAGTTACTGGGAAGACCCTGCATAGGCCCGGAGGGACCGAGGAGCAGACAGCCGGGCAGGGGCCCTCGCTACAGCAGTGCCGGGGCTCCCCATGGGCGCCGCAGAGCAAGGTCTCAGGAACAGACCAAGGAAGCTGCTGAGCTGAGAGCTGCCCGTGCATTTTAAACTCCCCTCCAGTAAGGGGGTGAACATATAAGCCATTTATGGGAAGGTAAATGGGAAGAGGGCGTCACCGTGCATCAGCTGCTGCACAGTAACTGCCCGCGCGCATGCTCTTACTGCCGGGTAAATGAAAGCCAGACTTGGGTAACTTGCCCCTCTTTTACCAGGGGCTAAACTACCACTAGCTTCCACTCACCGTGGGAAGAGCCTGCGCAGGAGCAGGTACTGATGTGCGATGAAGCAGCTCTTCCTTTCCCCCATACATTGTTCGTATTCCCAGGCTTTCAGTTTAATGAGGTAGACAACTACAGCAGTTCAGGCGGGAGTAGCTGTAACGTATGATGTCGATGACATGGAGATGTGGCATGAAATCTTTCCTTCCACTCATCTTCTCTAATTAAAGTGAGACTTGCTTCTCTGCTCCTGTGAGCATCAGAGAAGTGAATGCACTTGTGGGCATCCTTTAAAAGAGACCTGCCAGGCTACAGGGCCTTCTCTCGCCTCCTGAAAACAATCCTGTATCAACCATGGGTAGGTTTATACCCACAATAAGACATCTACAGACTTCCAGAGCAGGTTTTAGGGGCTCCCTTGATGTGCATAAGGATCCCGCGGTCGGTGCTCTTGAATGCGTGGCTATCTGTAGCGCTCTCCAGAAAACTGCCCTACTTTGGCACCAGCTCTCCAGGATCTGGACTGCTAAATTCATCTTTGCTGCCTTTGCATCACAGCGCAGCACAGGGTCTAACAACGGTGATTCTGGCCTGCGCCACACTCAGTGAGCTTCTTCTTTGGTGATATAAAAGCTCTGGGCTGAAAAATAAGCGCTTCTGTGCTGCCAGTTCCAACAGGATTTTCAGAGGGGAATAAAAATATAAATGTATGCAAAAAACCCGCCCTAAACTCCTATTCAGGGTCTCAGGTGCAATCACACGATCTTTGCGTTTGGTAAATTCAGGTGTAGTCATTTCGGAAGTCCTTTGGCTCTTCCAAGCATGCACGATCGACAGCGTCTGTGCGTTGTCTCCTCCACAGCGCGGTGACTGACAACCCCTTGGTGGATCGCCCAGGCAGCCTAGCAATGGCATTGTTCTCGACTAATTGCCTGCCTTTTGTTTCTTAAAGTGTTGATTAGGGTTCAACTACCAATCACTCATCACTAGAGCTTTCGAAAGTTCATTTAGACCCCCCGTTGTGAAGTTTGCTCAGTGATGGGTCTGGTCCCGTGAACCACGGTAGTGGGAATTGGGAGAGCCAAACATCCACGTCCCTGGGCGCTGCTCGTAGGACCGAGCACCACGCCGTTGCTGCTTGCTCTGGCAGCGAGCACGTACGAAAGCCCCAACGCGTCAAGAGCCCGGTTCGCTCTGTCAGCCACGTATGCCAGTCCTGGCTCTGGCATTCATCCCTGCGTGCTCAGCCGGGGATATTTCATGGAGAATGTGAAATACTTCTTTGCTGAGAAGTCAGAAGTGCCCCTAACATATGCACATAGAAAGTAGACGCCTGTGTATCTGGGGCCAGAGGCCTGCGTGGGAACCGCGTGCTTGCATCTGAGTTCAGTGCGTTTGGCACAGTCTACCATTGATGAGCTACTCAGGATGGGCAGCTCGTTTAATTTCTGCTGAAAGAAATAATTAAGATTTTCCATCTAACAGAGAGATCACTTTCAAAAACGATGCAAAGTCAGGGAAGAGACATATACATAACTGGCAGAAAGCCAGGTGCCAAGAGGTGATGCTTTCTGAAGATCGCTGCGATTTGGATCTTTATGAAGTCCAATTAAACTCTTTTTTTTTTTTTTTTTATATGAAGAGTGCTATTACATTGCATATGGCTTTGTCAATGTATACATTAGGGAAGGATGGATTTTGGGTAGCAATTCATAAGTCATTCGCCTGTTACAAAAGCCAAATGTGAGCTGAATCGGATCTAGGGTTTGGAAGTGGAGCTGGTCCACCTCCCTTCTGCACCAGGGCTGGAAGTAGAAATCCTGTCCTCGGGAGGGAGAGTCCCTGGCTAGAGCCTCACAAAGCTTCCCACTTTTGCTAAAAAAGCAGTGGGAATGAACCGTCGCTGAACGAAAAGGACTTATGAGGACAGGTGCAAAGAGCCAGGGTTACGTGGTCGGGACAAGAGAAGACCAAGGGGGATCTGAGCACGGTCTGCAAACACCTGCTGGGTGATTCCAGCGAGGACGGAGATGGGCTTTCCTCTGTGCCCGCAGGGGACAGGACTCGGAGCAACAGCCTCGAGCTGCAACGAGGAAAATGTCGGGCGGAGATTAGGGCGAGGATAAGGGGTCAAGCACTGGAGCAGGCAGCCTAGCGAGGCTGTGAAACTCTCTCCTTGGCAGGTTTCAAGAGCCAGTTAGACAGACGCTTGCCTGGGACAGTGATTAGTCAGGAATGAGAAAACTTTAAGTCTTTTTGAATTGTCAGAATTTTTCTTTGTCGTCATTGTTGTTGTCAGCTTTTCGAGCGATCTTCAAAGCCCTGCCTGCTGCACGGAGCCTGTCTGCGGACGAGCACATCCCCTTGGGATGGTCTCACCAGGTAGCAATGGCACGTGCCTGGAGAAGCTCTGGTTGCACGTTTGCTGGAGAAAGCAGTGCTGCAATGCCCAGGTTATTTTTGCCAGAGCCTTGTGGCATTAGAGCTGGGCCCCGTCCTACTTCGGTATTTATCTTCAGCTCTGCATGAGACCAAGCCAGGGATGGGCAGCTTTACTTGAAAATGCTTGTTCTTTCAGAGGCTCCCTCCTGGGGTATTGCTTCTGTGGCAACATCTTCTCCAGAAGAAACAAGCTGTCTCACCCCAGTTCATATTTCTGTAATGACTACTGCACATCCCCTGCCGCTCTGCCGACGGTAGTTAAAGGCTGTCCTGCAGAAGGGCTCTCACCACGAGCCAGTGGCACGGTTAGGATCTCTGCAGGTCCAGGATATGCTCTTGCTAAACGGTGAATAAAATAAAAGAAATCCAAGGTGGTGCTCTCGTTCTGCAGTGCGTTGCACTCCTCAGAGCTGGAAGGACTTTAAGGCTTGTTTGAAAAGTTTTGCAAAACCTGTTTTCTAACAACTTAAAAGGACCTCAACTTTTCTCCAAATTTCTTCCTTCTGACTCTGTGCTGTGTAGGCATTCATCTGGGTGGCAACCTTCAGAGCTGCCCAACCAAACCAAGCCCGGCACTTGCTTGAAAAGCCAGGGTTTATATTTGATGGAAGAATGAAAAAGACAGGGATTCACGTGCAGGGCCTGGCTCTGGAAAGGTTCATATTTGTAACAGAGCTTCCTATTCTTGCACTTAAGTACCAGACACCTGGAAAAACAGAAGCAGACTTGAAAAGACTGTGGTGATGGGTTGGAATGATTTCTACTGAAGTATCCTGCAAAAACCATATGGGCTACTTACTCTGGGAAGGTACCGATCGCTCTTCTAGAAGAAGGGAACACCAGCTTTCACGTCTGGGAGCCTACGAGGCATTTCAGTGCCAGAACGGGGTACTAGCAGTCAAAAAAGCGATTGTGAGTAGGCAACGCACTAGGCCCTGCCTGTACCTACATCCTGGCGCACGAGGACCACGGGGTACCCCAGTCACTTTCAAACAAGCCGCTGGATCCATGTGGACTCTGCACCAGCAGCTCAGAGGCAGGACCAAGGCCTGTTTTTGCACACGAGTACCTTTGTGGCCACATTTATTGCAAGTGCAAACCAGTAAACACGCGCCCCAGCTGGACAGCCAAGTACCAACGGGCTCGTTCTACTCACCACAATTTGCGCTCACAGATTAAAAGCTGTGTCGGGGCCAGCTGAACATTTGGGCCTTTATGCTTTGTTAATTTGCTTTCTGCTACTTCTGAATGTGACCAGCATATTGATAGGCTCAGCGCTGACTGTACTGTCTACCGCCCTGGCCTCCATGCTTAATTGTGCACAAAATTGGTGTTGTTATCTATTGTTTTCTTCTTATTTTAAATGTACCGGACACTGCCTCGAATTTGTATTTGGGTTTCTATAAGGCTCATTATGCATCATTTTCATGGCTATAGGCTGTTGCTTGCCTATGTGAATGTGGATCCGTCAGCCAGCATCCTTGCTGAAGCCAATGCTACCGGCACAGAGTGGGTTGATCCTCAAGCACCAACTTTGCTGGACCAGACATCGCGTGCAAATGGCTGACTCTTGCCTCCCAAAACAAGTGCTCTACTCCCAGCTAAGCGGTGACTTGAGAGCTCAGGGTGGCCAGAGGAAACCCTACGAAGACGCGCTGAAGGCAGACCTCAAGAAAACGGCTGTCGACCTGCAGAGCTGGGAGGAGCTGGCTGCCAACCCACCCCAGGGGCACTGCCACCTCAGCCAAGTGGCAGCCCGTTCTGAGGGAAATCTTCCTGCCCTGGAAGCAGAGGAAAGAGAGCGGAGGAAAGAAAAGGAGAGGAATCCCAGCCCATAGCGCACTGCCCTGTGGAAAGACCTGCAACGGCTGCAGACAGAGCTGCGGCTCAAGGATTTGGACTCTTACGTCATCTCTAGGCCAACCAATGAGCCGCGGTAGAAATCATCCTCGAATCGACCATGACCATGATGACGATTTGAATGCGGACAAGGAAGGCGAGTACAAACCCCACAGAAGTTACAAAGCACGATGCTAAGTTTTGGCAAAAGCCCCTCTGTCTGCTATGTTCGCGTGCGCCGTGCGAAAGAGCTAAGGGGCACCATCTCCTGCCGCGCTTCCCAAGTCGACTGCACCCCTGAGACGTCCACGGTCTCCTTCGGGGGACCCCACGGAGACCTGCTCCAAGCATTGTTTCATTCACGTCCTTCACTTCTATAAAGCACGATCCGCTTTAGGCAGTGGTTACTTACAGTTTGTTAAAATACACTCAAGAGATCCCAGAGATCCCACAACCCCTGCTGTAGAGGAAGGCAAAACCCTACACATGTTCATTAATGCGCTGTAGTTACGGTGCATTAAGGTTAACCAAGTACTAATTCAATGCACGGTAACTCGTGCGACTGAGCAGTAGCACCGGTGCATGCTTTTTAATAACACTTACTGCAACGTAGCCTAATAACACGGCACGGTAGCGTATTCTCATGGGGTCTGCCCAGCATGCTACCGCACAGTGGTATTAGGCAACTGTGCAGTAAGTGTCTCGTGTAGACGTGCCCAATCTGTACCAGTATGACCACAGCGTAAAACTCCTTCCTAATCCCAAATGTCACCATACTTGTTTATGGACGGTGTGACTATTTAACCAAATTGTCTCTTTGGGCACATCTCTGCCCTGTGACACAGGAACACAGCCCTGAAAGGTGGAGGCACAGTGGTCAGTTGGCCGACAGCCCGTCTTGGGCACGTTGGTAAAACATAGATGGTTTTGGCAGGGATTTGAAGCTCACTCTGCAGTAGAAAAATAGTTGGTTTTGAGAAAAAGCAAATGCAAGTATGTACGGCTCCCCTGTTCCCATCCTGGGATCCGGCTCCAGCACCGCTAGCAAGAAGCCAGCTTTGCAACCACCGAGAGCAGCCCGTGCTGTGCTACATGCATTGAAATGGGTGCAGCACAGCCCGCAATGCTGAGGTCTCCACATTGCGGAGGGTGGCGTGAACACGTCTGCTGAGCGTTTGCTCTCCTCTCAAGCCTCCCTTTGCTTGACCCCAGGTTTCGCTTTGAGTTTGGGGTTGGAAGGAGCCAGGTGACACTCAGATTATTAATGACGTGTTAGTCCGACGTGGTATGAAGCCCTAACTCAGCCTGGGCTCCTTCTTTGTACTCACACCCCTCGGAGGAGCCTTCGGTGACCCGTGGTGGGCGTCAAGCTTGCAGCAAGCAGAGAACTCGAGCCTGAGTAGCACGATCTGGGAATTCACTATGAACAATCTGAACAGCTCTAATTAGATATGGAGGGATGAGACTTAAGTCTTAATTAGCTAATTTTGTCACCTAATTGCTACTGTAACAACCTGTATGTTCCTAATGATCTTCTTCGATTTATGTTTCCTCGCAAGCGCGTCCAGACGCTGAGAAATTAAGAAATATTTAAGTTCCACTTTCATCAACTGTTTATCGGATCAGCCGAGTCCATTTTGTTTAGCGCCGCGTGCTCATTTACAAAAACAAATTCCCGTCCTTATTAAAGCACTGAGGTAGTTAAGGCAGTGACTAATTCCCCAAGTCCTAGTTCTGTGATCAAGATGTGATATATTATTAATAAGAAATCTCAAATTGGCATGAAAATGCTTTTATCTCAACATGTGCTTTTAATTCAAGAATGAATTAAATGAAGATAGAAAAAGTAAATTATGTTACTGGATATAATGGAGTCTGGGAAACTGAACTAAATCATTTTAACATTTCAAAGGTGATATTGGGACCAATCTGGTTTAATATATCTGTATAAAAAGATCTGGAATGTGAGTGTATTGATTAAATTACAAATGCATCAAAGCTGAACGTATTTCACATAAACTCAACGGAGAATACAGAGAAACACAGGGAGGCGTAAACTGGGGACTGGATAAGCAATTCCTCTGCGTATGCAATACAAAACAATTACCAGATATCCATGGGTTGAAGCAATATTCTGGGTTTAATTAATTTAATGTCCTTTTTCATTAGTTTTTACCTGTAGGCCCTGATTAAACTGAGAAAAGATGTGTTTAAAATGTGCTGTATAATGTATATTAACTAACATGTTTCAAACAGCTCTTGGCACCAACGCTAAAAAAAAAAATGCTAGCTGATTTGGTCAAGGCTGCATGTTTTTAGCAGTACGAGGTGGCATTTAAATCCCTACAGTTGGTTCAAATGAGTCTATTAAGGCATAGTAGGTAACACATTTTATTAAAAGTGTGTTCACGCCTAATCTAGCGAGGGTTTCTGAGACAGAGCCTGGAATATGTTCACAGCTTTGCTGTCATGCCAGGGCAGTACCGCAGCCTTCGCGTCCACGGCAAGGGGAGACCTCGGCGGTGCTTAGGCCAGTCCTGGGCTTTGGGATGGGAATGAATTTCCCCCAGAAGGAGTTACTGCACTTGGGGGGGCACCTACCTCTGCATGCAATATTACTGAGGGCACCTTCCTGCAGCATTGGTGTGATTTATCCCTGCAATTTGCTGCTCTTGCCTGAAGAGTCTGACAATTATTCCCAGGAACTTCTGCGCCGGGGAAGTTTTGAATGCCGCCCTCTTGCTGTGAGCTGGGTCATCTAGTTAGCTTTCAAGTCTAAGACTTTGGAAAGAAAGAGCATTACTGAACGGAAATAATCTTCCTGCCTGGCAAATGAAACATACTGTGTGCTCCACCTCCACCACGTTATTAGCCTCAGAAGTGCCACTGAGTAGGGAAGAATAATTACTTCCACCGCATTAATTACTCAGTGACAATCTCTGGGCTGTGCTATGCAGCAGTGCAGATTCGATAATCACCGTAATCCCTTTTGACCTTAAAATAAATTAATCTGTTCCTCAGAATCCGGCATCCCCGAGGCGGTTTCTACTTGTCGGCTTGCCCGGGCACCCCTTCTTCCGGAGCCGGGACCCCTCGTGCGGAGGGTGGGAGCTGGCACGAGGGAGGGCATCTGCCAGCACGGCCCCTGCCTTGCCCTCACCCACCACCACGTCCGCTGCTCAGACTGAAGGAGAAAGGCCCTGGGTCATGAACAACACCCAAGGGGCAAACTCGGTGAGCATCAGGTGTCACTTAAATGCTCCTGGGCCAGATCCGCCTGGGGATAAATCACTGCATCTCTCATGGCTTTAATGGAGCCCCACTAATGTATACCAGGTGAAGAACTGGCCCCAGGGCCTTAGGCTCAATTGGCAAGTTCCTGAGTCTGCAAAACTGGCCTGGAAGTGTCGCCAGGAAAGCATCTCTCATGAGACCTTCAGCAGCTCCTGCTTCAACCAGGCTAATTAGCACAAGGTCAAGCTAATTGGCATGCTAAAAGCACCACACTAACACAGCCATGCTGATTCTGGTTTAGCAGGCAGCCCAGAAGGATACGCAGCCAGCCTGCGATGCAGATGTGGGCCCAAAGCCAACAGCCACATTTTTCTAGCCCAAGACATCCCTCAGCTAAAAAGCACCCGTGAATGTTGGCATCCTAATTGTTCCCCTAATGCATCTTGCGGTAGCAGCTCCTGCACTCTCGGTACACTTGATCAGTCCTAAGTAGAGGAAGCTCGGGGAAGAGGAAGCAAGCCGCGGGCTCCTAAAAGAATAAACTTTTGGAAACGTTATCACCTGAACCAGCTCTTGCACGTACTGTCGGCTTGTGCTGGATCAAGCTGCAGGTTCTTTAAAAACCATACATCTTTTCACTCACTTGAGCTAATCAGGAGCTATTTCCCACTGCAAACTGAAGGCACTTGGGAAGTCTCAGGAGGTCTCTTTTATGCTCATAACCACGCGTAAGTTAAAACTAACAACCTGGAAGAGAGGGGCTAACCAGCTCTGCCAAAAGCAGGAGTGTTGGTGTCTTTGCTAAAGGAAAAGGCAGATATCATTATGCCTCAGGAAATGCATCTGCTCCAAAACACATTAAGACTGTCAACAACTTGGCTTGGTTGCTCACAGCATGATACACAAAATAAAACAGCTCCAAAGCTACAGTATATAATAAAACTTGGCTCTTCGCACTGATGGTAAGTATCTGAACAGGCAAGGGGCATGCATGCTCCTTATTTAGATCTGTGAGTCACTTGGCTTAGCGGAGGAATCACTGTGGGTGAAATCTTCTCGCCTGTGTTAGACACAAGGTTGAACCATGGTCCCTGCTTACGTGGACTATTAACACAGCCGTCCTCGTATTTTTCCATTACCTGCTTGTTCAAAGTGCAGATCTACTGCAATGTTACCTTGCAGACTTGCTGCCGTTCGTGCAGAAGCTACCAATCCTACTAAACGCGATACTGGGACTGCCTATAGGACCCTGACTGAGCAGGGTGACAATAAGGACTACATTGAGCTCGATCAGTCAAATCTGTCTGCTTATCTAAGGACTTTCTGGGAGGTAGAGCAAAATAAAACTTACCCAGAGATTCAAACTTTGGAAAAGCAACGACTCAGCCAGATTAATCCATGGGATATACTGGAAACTACCCCTTGCAACTGAGGGACTTGTCCACCATGGAGCTAGGACTTTGAAAGGGGGGCGCAGCTGGTGTGGAACATCATCACATATAACCCAGAACATATTTGTCTCCTTTTAAAGAGAAATGAGGAGTTTTACTAAGTGCTAGAGACCTATCACTATATTATTCAGTTTAAGATCAAAGCAGAAAACAAATATAACTATTGGAGCATGCGCTCATTTTCTAGACTATATATAAAGTTTAAAAAACAGTGCACTGGGCAAAAAAATAGTCCAAGAATATTGTCTCATTAGTCCTGCCGTCATTGCAGTTAAATGTGCATCTCTTACTTGGATTCATAAAACAAAATCTCGCCTTCCTGAACGTCTTGACAGCGCCTCCAACACTCTCCTGCCAGTCATTTCTACACCCCGGGTAATACTACCCAGCCTGAGTTAAGGTTTTTTGCTAGAGGTAAAAGCCCTGCAGGCCTGTAAATGAGAAGAGAAACATCACCAGGAATGGCTAATGGGCATCAAGATCGGAGAAGAAAAGACAGTTTGAATAGTGAAACATGAAGACCTTTACAAAGGAGAGAGGGGCGGCAACACCTGTGGAGTGCAGAGAGATTAACAGGAATCAGGGAGAGGATAATTAGCCGTGAAGTCAACGCGCTCCCTCAGCACGGCCCCTCCCAGGCACTTGGGTTGAAAGTTGGGGTGCAGCCGGACAGAAAGGGAGGTGTAAGAGCACCCCTCTGGATCCCCCTGCTCCCACCTGGAAATGCAGACTAATACAGGGCATGTACTGAAGAATTTATCTATGAACTGTGAATACATCACAGGACAGATATTTTTAAACTTAGATACATTATTGAACACCCAAATGTAATGCAGTATTTTGGTGACAGCACACATGCATCAGGAAACTGCAGATGCAAAGGCTACATATTGCACATTATTCACTTAGCCGCGTGGACAGTTCTTGTCAAAATTAAATGTGTAACTGTAGTTTTGCAAAATTAAATGTGCAGTTTTGTGGGTAATGTTAAAAACTTGCCCTGGTTTGAAAAAAGTAGCACCCATTTGGGTCTCCGTTCTGCCTTCCCAACACAAAAATGATATCTCATACCTATAAAATGTTTCCATTTTATAGAAAACCAGGGTAAGAATTGTCCTTATACCTGCTAAAACAATAAGGTGTCTGTAGGGTGAAATGCAGCTCTCTTCTAGACAGTGGTTGATATCAATGATCAGCTCTACAATATATCAAAAGATATACAGATTGCAGAGCAGAGCAGGTATTTTTGATGGCACCGGATGCCTTTTACCATTTGTACTCATCTCACTCCTGCAGACAGTAATCGTGAATCAGGACTAGAGCAGGATAAATCACTGGCTGCACTTGAGGCAAAGCGCTGACGAATGTGCGCAAAAATGTGGTCCAGAAGGCAAACGGCTGCAGGAGGCGCCTCCGTCTCTGCTCCGGTCACAATCCTGCTCCGAACCTCTTTCTGCGCATGCTTTTTGTGCAATGATTTTGGATGAAACCCTTCTGCTATCGTCTTCTCGCCATTCAGCCAACGGTGTGCGCTGCACTAATGCACGTGGTGGTCGAGAGGTTGACTAAGGCTCAATGGTGCGGGAAATGATAACGGACACGGGGTACAGACTCAAACCGTGGAAAGAACAGCGCATGCCCACCTGGTCCAGGTCCCTGAGCATCAACCCTGGACATGAGGTGGGGAGGGAGCCACGGGGACACCCCAACACCTCCACTTCAGGGGGAGGGAGAGGCAGGGCTGATTCTCACGAGAGCGCCGGAAGTCTCCGCTGCTGCAGCGCAGACACACCTGCAGACAGACGTCTGCATCGAGACAGATTTAAAGCAACACGGAAGCAAGACGCAGACACGAGGCACATGAAATAATCTACGGCACTGAAACGCCACGCTCTCCTCTCTCATCTCGCAAGCCCAAAGAGAGAGACGCATTTACAAATTTAGCCTCAATCCCTCTCTCTGGCCACGTAAAGGCATCTTGAAGAGGACCCAAGTTAGTGTTTGGCTACACTTGGTTAATTTGTCACTGGGAAACTGGTTTATTAGTCACTGGGATAAGCTGTCACTATGGTCATGGTAGCTGGTTCACTGAATCACTGCCAGAGGACCACTGATTTGTAAACAAAACGCTCGGGATAATTCATCCTGTGTTAAAAGGTACTTACTCATTTGGAAAGGTAAGCGCCCGTGCTAAACAACCAGGGAATTTGCTCCTGGTAATTAGGAAGCTGAAAAGGCAGTGAAGGATGCTGTCTGGAGCACCTCTCCCACCAGCTGATGCTCCCAAAACGCTGGCTTCTCTCCAGCTTTCCTTGGCCCAACAAGACAGAGATGACTCGCAGGGATCCTGGTTTTCTCCGATTTAAAAAAAAAAATCCCCAATTTTTGGCTTAAAAAATGTAATCCTAAATCCCCATTTTTCCATGATTAAAATGAAACACCACTATATATGCATCTATATATTAGTAGTGTTTCATTTAAATCACGGAAAAATGTGGATTTGGGGTTTTGTTTTTTGTTTTTTTTTTTTAATAAAAAAGTAACTGGGGATTTTTTTAAATCAGAGAAAACCAGGATCCTTGTAAGATGAGGAACCTTTCCATTCTGCAGAATAATCTTCTATTTTGGTATGTATTTTTAAGCATGGCAAATACTGGATTCTGGATGACAATGGTGATAAGTGCACGTGCGAGAGCAAGGCAAAAATTTTGACTGATTATTTTACTCCCCCATAATCATGTAAGAACGTAGCAGGAACTCTGAGTTTTTGTAGTACGACATTGTAAAATGCAGCGGTATAATCACAGTTTGCACCGAGCACACCGGAGCGTGCACACTCCACACGCAGCATTTTTGTATTATAAAGTGCCAAAAAATAATTCTTTCCCATGCTCAATAAGATATGCAAAATACATCTTACAGAAAGTTGCAAAAGGCTAACTGCTGATAATTATCACCCCTGGATAATAAGTCATTATTACCCATCGCCTTGGAGTGATGAATTAACTAGCTTCCACGGTAGCTAATTTAGAACGGGTTATGTATGGTGGAATGAGAGTTTTTTTGTTACAAATCAGCTTTAATCAGAGTTGGCCTTACAGGAAGAGAAAAGCTGAGCCTAAATGAAACGAAAAGGCAGCACACAGAAACCTGAGAAAAGGCGCTCTCTGTGCTTACAGCGCAGCAACCTGTGGCGCCCACCAGCACAGGCTGCAGCAAGCTTCACAACGTCACGTCTCTGCACGGCAAGACTGTCATCTGCAGTTACCCAGCTCTGATTTACAAAGGATGTGAACGCTCATGACTGTGCCATAAATCAACTATTATTTGTGCAAGGCTGCAGGAAACTTCCTCCACTGGCCGCCTGTCTGGTCCCTCCAGGAACAACCACAGTCAGAAACTCATCGCTGACCTCAAAACCCAGCCGCGTTGATGCCTTCATCTAACGCTGCAAGCGCAGCCATAAGCGAGGAGCCCCCGGGGTGCTTGCATGCATCTTCTGCTGAAGTCACCGGGAGCAGCGTGCGTGCTCTCGAGGACAGACCCATTCGTGCAAACGAGCTGCTGCTATTCAGGCAGCGTCTGCAGCAGCTATTTGCTCCCTTCCCTAAGCCAGCGACGTTTCATCTTTAACAGACACAGCTTCACCCAGATCTTCCTGTACCTGCTACAGGCCTGCTGGCCCCAAACTTGCAGGAGAGCAATCCTGTCCCACCCAGGCAGGTGTGCAGTTGTTTCAGGATGGCACCTGCACAGCCCGCCGACTTCACCAGCGCAGAATCACGGCTGCAAAATGAGATCCACGGGTGTCGAGATGGCGAGCCCCAGCCACCTCTTTTCGTAGAATCACAGACAAGGAGGGTGGGAGGGAGCTCAGGAGGTCACATCCAGTCCAGCCCCCTGCTCCAAGCAGGACCAGCCCCAACTGCATCATCCCGGCCAAGGCTTTGTCTACCCCGGTCTTCAAAACCTCCAAGGATGGAGACTCCACCGCCTCTCTGGGTGACCTGCTCCACTTTGCTACCCTCCTAATGAGAAGTTTTTCCTAATATCCAACCTGTTTCTCTTGCTGCAGGTGGAGCCCATTGCTCCTTGTTCATCATCTGCCCCCACTGAGAACAGCCCAGCTCCATCCTCTGTGCAGCCCCCCGGCAGGGAGGTGAAGGCTGCTATTCAGTCCCCCTCGGTCTTCCCTTCTCCAGACTCAATCAGCCCAGGTCCCTCAGCCTCTCCTCACCAGTCCTGTCCCCCAACCCCCTACGTGATCCCCAGTCACGATCTCCATCCCTACAATCGAGCCGAGAGAGAGGGCGGGAGCAACCCCGTGCTCCCTGGCTGTGACCTTTTCAGTGCTGGACGGCTCTGCGCTGACGGCCTTGCTGAGCCGAGGAGGAGGAGGAGGGTGCACTTTGGAGAGACGACCGAGGCAGAATACTAACGACCTTGTAGCTCCTGTTGGTGAGTCAACGCAAAGTCCACGGCCTTTCACCAGTGATCCTGAATGCGGCACATTGATATCGCTCGGTATGACCCCAGTCACAGGCGGAAGAGCCGAATGGGACCCTGCGTATTGGATGACCTTCCCTTGCAGGACAGTCTCTTCCCCAGCTCTCCGCTCCTTCCAGACCATCCGCACGTTGAATTTGAAGAGCGTTTCTCTACAAAGCAGAGCAGGCCTGAGCAATCGGTTAAGATGGCTGATAGGAAACAAGCTCCTTTTTCAAATACGTTTCTTGCTTTGTTCTCAAAGCCTTTTCCTACAGCAGAAATGAAGCAGCATCCTGCTGGATGATTACAATAACTATTATTTAATAAGATATATTTATACCCACTCTAGGTTGTGATGAAAATGTTAGGAAATTAGGGCGATGCATTTATTTGAGGATAAGTGCAGATTACTAAATGAACACAGGTAGCGGGCAATAAATTAAATTATTCTGCCTTGTGCAGTCTGCTTCCATTCTCTCTAATATGTTGCTGCTTTTATTAAAAGATTTTATTAACTTTATACCCTTCAGCATCACATCTTGAGACAAAATTACACTCAAGACAGCTGTTTCCCAACTCCCACCAGTCCAATAGACACCAGGGCCTGCTGGATTGAGGTGTACCTTGCGTCTGTATGGTTTTGAAGGCTGGTAAGGATGGATAGCGGTGGTAAAAGTCAGGATTAGCGATGCTGTGCTGAGCTGATGCCGATTTGGGTGGGGTTGTTCACAGGGAAAGCTGCTACTTGATGGGGACTCAGCAGAACGGACTCCACCTCAACCGACGTACTGCTCTGGGACTTGCCGGGCAAACAGGGGTTGAGCTCTTGAGGATAAATATCAGGGGTCTGATTCTGATCCTGCTTGCCGTGGTGCACAAGCAAGTCTGCTAGCGGCAGCGGAAGTGCAACCGTCCAGAAGTGTCTGAACAATATTTAAAAGCAAACCCCGTAATGCAAGTCGCAGCCACTTAGGATCCCCTTTGTCTGGTCGCATCTGAACCTCTGCAGCTGGATAAGAGGCGAAGCGATGCCTTGAGAGGGGATGATAAGGGGCTTACAGAAATCTCATTTTACGGTGTATTTTCTTAAATGTTATTTTATTTTCAAAAGCATTTGAAATTAAACACATTATTTAATCTAATTGCTGCCCCAAAGGCAAGGGTAAAAACATATTAACTGAATCTTTATATTTCACTGCAGGTAGCTACTAGTAAATTAAGCAACTCAGTTAATTAAATGCATTAAAGTACAGAGCGCTGGCTGGAATTAAGTATGGCAGATATCAGATTTGGGATGAAAACTTCAGTTTTGGCCATCACTAGAACAACACTTATCATAGCACCTGTAGGAAAAGGACCAGTTTAATTCAGTGCTTAAACGACCGGTCGAGCTTCCAGTCTGCGGTAACCGCGACGGTCTGGACTCGCACCGCGCCCCGGGAGCTCTTAGCTCACCTGTCACACTGCAACACTCATTTTAAATGCTATCAAAGGAAGTTTTGAAACAAAAGACTCGTTTTGAATTGGAAAGGTAAAACGCCGCGTTTCAAATACGTCGCCGTGAAACGTTTCGACCTGCTGGAACTTTCCTGGTGCGGTTTATTTTTACACCTCGATAGAAACAATTCAGTAAACACCAAAAAAAAAAATGGTTTCCACTAAAAAAGTTTGCTCCACCCTTGTCACGGGACAGGCCTTCCATCAATAGGACCATCCATCTTTTCTAGGAAATAATAACTTCATAAATCACGGTGCTGCTAGCATTGTGAACCTCCTCGGCGGCGCGCTGCCCTCCTTGCAGGAGAGATTTCTGCAGAAGAAGTGAGAGGGCGACTATGAAATGCATGAGCTTTTCTGACTAGCTCGCCAACCACTTGAGTGCAAAACACCCTAATCCTCTGCCAAAGGGACAAGGCAGGCCAGCAAGGGCTCTCCACACGAGGACGAGCTCTCAGGGCAGACAGGCTCTGAAGGAGGGAGCAAGTGAGGGACAGCAGGTCCATGCTCGCTGCCAGGCAAACGGCTCCGAAGAGAGCAAAGCCCGCAGTCAGACATCCCTCTCCAACGTCCAGGCGCTGGGCCAGGCGCCGGCGTCCGCCTGGGAGATGTCCAGTGACACTTCCAACTCGTTGCTTCAGGAATTGAGCCCCGATCTGGGAAAGGCTGAGCACGCTGCCGACTCAAAATCAAGCCCGCGTAACACACAGGCCTTCACTCCCTCTTCGTTCTGTCCAGCGTCACGCACAGGTGGTGCTCTCGTCAGCTGTAATACATCCGCGGTCAAACCATCTAAAGAGACTGGGTTACATGCCTTGCTATTACTAATTCACTTCTATTTTGCCTGGAAACCATGCTTTTCTGTCACCAGGAGTCAGGACAACACGCCAAACTTGATGCCATGCTGCAGCTGCAAGGCAGCAGATAACACGCATCGACATGCTAACAGCATGCAAAACCTGGTACAGAGAGAGCCCGAGGCAAGTCGCACGGAGAACAGGAACGAGCTGTTCACAACTGGGCAATATCTCTATTCACCGCAGTTGACTGAGTCCACCCGATAGCAACCCACCCTTCCTCACTGGCTTGGGAAAGGCCAGAGGAAAACTCCCACTATTTTCCGGTGGTCCCAGCCGGCAACTCGGAGATCAGTTACAGAACGGTGGTGACTTCCAGCGGGGGCAGGCACCCACGCGACACGGTCTTTCCTGGGTTCAGAAGAGAAGGGTTTTGCAGGACGAGACTGAAGTGAGCCAGCAAATGCACAGGGGGAAGCTGCAGTCTGTCCTTCGAGGCCTTCCCTGTGAAGAGTCCCCACAAGTGTTTCCGAAGGTGGTCCTCAACCAGCTCTTGCTGCGAGCCCAGGCCGGAGGCTGAGTGGATTCAATCTTCGCAGGTTAGTTTAAACTGCATAGATTGAACCAGTAAGTAAGTGAACAGACATCCACTTCCGACTCCTGAATGCAGACGCAGGCCTGGCCTGGGCAGACGCTACAGCCCACCTCCCTGCACTGCTGGAGCAGACAGCTTGGATCTGCAGCGGATCTGGGACAAAGTGCAATAAACTGATTTAACCTAAATCACTTCAGTCTGACACTACATCCATCCAGGTTTATCCAAAACTGGTTTCGGCCATTTCGAAAGCGGTTTATGTGCACTGAACTTCTGTTGTGTTACAGATCTGAACCGGTTTCCAATCACTTATACCGGTTGTTGTGTAACCTCTGTCCTTAGCCACGGTGGTTAGCACAGGTGTTGTGTTTGGTTTGTATTCACTCTAACCACGTGACTTGTGGCAAACGAGGCAGGCAGAGCCTTTGCTATGGATTCCTCCAAACACACAACAGCCAGGACCAAATTTTGCAAGGAAATTTGAAACTGTTTTTAATAACTCTAGTGCCAGCGTATCCTTCTTCACCATCATCACCCCACTCGCGTCACTGCCCTGGGGCGTGCTGTCCAGAACCAGGCTGGGAGCAGCATCAGCATCTAGCAGGGCTAGGGACAGAGGTCCAAGACAAGCCAGCAATGGGAGCCATCTGGATTCAACAGGCACTTTTTCAATGCAAGAAAATCAACTGCAGTCTAATGCTCTATTTTTTTTAGTGCATCATTTCACATCTATATTTGAAGCCAGAAATAGGCCCTAATAGAATAATGTATGGATTAAGTCATCAAACAAAGCGCTGATGTCTCTCTGGAGCAGGTAGCAGCAAGGCAGCAGCTGTTTCTAGGAGCAATTTTGTTTTAAGTGGTGAAGCTGGCAGGCACGAAGTTAACATTTAGCTACCTGCTGCAGTTGTGGCCCTCAGTAACAGGAGGTGCGGAGTCAGCAGCCATGTTTCTATCCAAAGGAGATGGAAGGAACAGAACTTCTGCCTTTAAATTCATCATTTAATATACTTGACACAACCCTTCTGTTCATAATCTATATCCACATGAAAAAACTGCAAGCTACCCCAAACCTCAGGGTGCTTCAATAGTTTCCGAACAGTCAGGAGGAACTTGTTGACAACAGCAGCAATTATTTAAATCTGTTAGTGCTCTCAGGCATGAACAGCTTGGCATCAAATCCAGATGGAGGTGGCTTTTCTATGGCTTTGTCTTTCCCCCGTGGACGTCAGGGCAGCCTGCAGCACAGTCACCTCTGCTAACCCTGCTGTAGGCAGAGCAAGCGTGTACACGGCCACATTGGTCTCACCTAATCCAGCCGGCCTCTTGCTGGGGGGAGAGAAGACGCTGCTCCCATCCCAGCGGGGATGACACCAGCGCGTGGGCCAGGATGATGCGTCTCTGAAGACAGCGTCTCTGGAAGCAGCATGATAATCGCTGCGTGGAGCAAGCAGGGTTAATCATGTCCCAGCCAGCACACAGCCAGGGACCAGTGCTGGGGGGAACCAGCCCTCAGCTTCAGACCAGGACTTTTCTCCTGACAGCAAGACAAAGCCACAGTTGTTACTGGGATCAACCAAAGGAATAAACCCTCCTTGGGGCAATGTACTGTGATACTTTCATGCCCAAAAGCACTTTCCCAGAGGGGTTACAACTCTTTAGGCACAACCACAACAGTGGATTTCTTATGGAAACGCCTGGCTTCTTTCAACCCACAAACCTCAACTATTAAAATCTGTACAGACTACCCTTGCCACCCAGGGTTTTTCTTTAGGACGGCAGGAATATTATATCTAGTTTCTCCCAAGTAATTCTGGTCTCTTGGGTGCCTGTACACACCACGGGTTTTAATCCTCATTAAAATAAAGAGGTTTATAAAATTTAAACTTATTTTGGAGTGTCGCATCTGTGTTTGCATGCACTAGGTTTTTGAACAAATTAAGCTTTGGAGCATCGTGTCAGTGTTTACATGCACTAGGTTTTTGAATGAATTAAGCCTGGTCTCCAGCCCACACTGCAAGAGAGGACGGTCCAGCACTACCCCTCGCCCCAGCCCAGGGCCCCTCACCCTGTACCCTGTGCCCCATGCCCATGCTGCAGGAAGCCAGCAAACCGCACAAGATTAAAAAAAAAAGCGGAAGCCATTCGAAAACAAAAGCAATTAGAAGGGGTGAACTACAAAAAAGTCGCAGCCATCTGGTGGACAAAAAGGCTCATTACACATCTTTGAGTACCTTTGTGTTTGCATACAACGAATCCATGGATGCCATGCTTTAATTCCCAGTGAGGCAAACTAAACTACGTCCAAGGAGATTTACTTTAATGCACAAGAAAGACTGTTAAAGCATCTGAAAATCCTGCTCGTGCAAACAGACATGCAATTGCAGCTCATGAAAGGGCAAAAAACGTGGCATGTACAAAGGCCCTGACAGAAGAGGAAAAGCGAGTGTTCTCCATAAAGGGGACTTACATTAACAGCCTCCAATCCCCACTGCTTCTGTCCGGGAGCAAACGTATTTCAAAGTCCCACTGGGATTTGTCAGGTTATTAGCTCAGCCCCTAGGAGCTTTTCAAGGCTTCTCTGCCCCCAGGAGAGCACCTGCCTTTGCATGGCAGGCATCAGCTCCTTCTCCTGCCAGAGCTGGCTTTCAAGGACACGGCTCCAGGGTGACCTGAAAGCATCTACCCAGGTTCAGCGTGTCTTTGCTTTTTAGGCTGCAGGTGCACACGGGAGCTGTGGGCCATCCGCGCCTGTTGCTCCCGAGTCTTTCTAGCACCAAGGTGTGGTCAGTAGGACAGGCACAGCCCTCGCTGACAGAAACACCAGATGTGCTTTGCAAGGTGATGGGGAACCAGAGCGAGAACTGCAAGTGCAGCCTGGGTAATAAGCACCTGATTTCCATGGCTCCTTTGCCCCCAGTGAGACCCTGAAGTCTTCGTCCCTTCAGTTCCCTTCCCCTGCACTGTTATCGGCTTCCAGCAGCAGGAGATGGGGAGAGCCAGGGCTGCCCTCTCTGCTGCTGCTGCTGGGAGCGCAGCCCTGGTTCTCCCCTGGCTCTCGCTGCTGGCTTCGAAACTTTCAAAACGTTTCAACATTTTTGAAATGTTCAAGTAGCCTTGTTTTGTTTCGAGGCTGTTTTGATGCCCTTCATTTCGATTCAATCTCGCTGTTTCGAGCTCGAAATTAGTCAAAACATTGTCGAATCGAAACAACCGGAGAAATTTCACACAGCCCTAATTCCCAGGTGCACCCCTGAGTCTTCACTATTTACTCTGTAAAAACCAACTGGCCAGATAACAAAAACTAATCCATTTGCAAATGGATTCTTGCTCACTTCATTCCTACGTCCTAATCCCCTGAGGGCAGGACCCTGAGCCTGTACCGTGCCCAGGGCAAGGGGACCCTGACTTCAGCTGGGGCTCCCTGTACTGCTGTAACCCAAACAAGAGCTTCCAGCTGTGCTAGAGCCCAGATGGGCAGAGCAAACCAGGATGTCCTAGGAGCAGTGAATCATGGGATTCATGCAAGTAGTTATCCAGGGACCCAGGAGGTCCCCTCTCACCCTACGATTCTGTGATAGCACAAGTCACAGGCCCCCTCCCCACATTCATGTCATCTCAACCCTGGAACAAACACCAAAGGAAAAGGACACCGTGCCACCCGGTTTTTTTCCTGTGCAGTAAGATGAAACACGCTCCAGCCTGGAAGGAAAGATAAACTCCAGGTGCACTCATGCTGGGAAATGCATCTTCAAGGACTTTTAAAGCTATTTTTCATTCACTGAAAGAACAAAGAAAGGAATGCAAAGAAATACCGGAGAGCACATATGGCCTAAAAAGGAGCTTTAAGTGAGGCTAGGAAAACAGACTGGAAAACATGGACACGAGTTGTCTTCCTGGCCAGGGCAGGAGGGGCTGAGCCCGGACCTGACCAAGCAAAGCAAGGGGCTCAGCACCTTTGTCTCCAGAGCTGGGCCATACAGGCAGTCATGGACTTGCATCCTCTTGTGCTGCACCCTGCCCAGTTGTGTGTGCTGGGCTCCTGCCAGGCACAGCCGGCCTGAAAATCCCCTTTGGAGGGAGACGTTCCCCCTCTTGCCTGCAGCTGGAAGGATCACTAGTCTCAAGCAGGATTTACTTTTCCTGGTAAATGTAGGGGGTCACTGCACGTTCTCCCTATACCCATTTCCCCAACTGCTCTGGTCCCTGCTCTTGACCTGTACACACTCCCAGGACATCAAATGGCCCCCAGCAAAGCCAGAGGCAGGATGAGCAAGACTTGCAGAGGCAGCAAGGCAGGGGGAGAGAAACCTGTGCAGACCTCAAAGGATCCCGTCCTTCGCGTCCCCCAATACATCCATCCCCAGGGAAAGACCTGGACAGTGGCAGTCTCCAGCAAAGCAGGTCATCGACCTGCAGCACATGCCTAAGGCAAAGTGAGATGAGAGGACGTGCTGACAAGGCTCATTCACCTCCCTGCATTAGCTCTGGAAGAAGAAATGCTGCTTATAATGGGACACTGCCACGGGTGCCATCACGATGAAATATTTTGAATGCCCAGGTTGACACTTTTCCAGAGTGGAAAAGTGCAGAGATCTGTGTCCTGCAATGATTACTAAGTTCAGTTCTTCTGCACCTTCTCTAAACGAGCAGCCCTGGCTGCTATACAATGCAGAGCATCTCTCTGAAGTCTCACGATGTACTACCCAGCTGCAATGGATGCAGATCTCTGACTGAGCGAACACACGTTATGTGGGCAAGTACAAGTCCATTTAAAACCCTAAGAGGCGTGCAGGATACCGGGGTGAATGCGAAGTTGCAAGATATACAGAATAATGAAGGCAATGACATCTTTACTTTAGGAAATGTTCCTAGCCAATTTCTACCCAGCTCCCCGCTCTGAATATGCTTACGAGCAAACCAGCCGCAGCGACTCGGACCTGCAGGGTCCCAAGCAAGCCACAAAATCACGCTGCAGTCCCGATACGCGGGGGCAAGGCTGCTGCTCGAGACCCAGAGAGGCTGTCGTCCTTAAAAAAGGCACGTTTCCCCTTCCACGGGCAGTGACAGACAGGCAGGATTAGCTCTCTGCTGCAGATTTCTCATTGCTGTCTGTGTGTCTGGTGCTTCTTGACCTGGCTCTAGTGACTGGGGGTCTGTGCGGGAGCGTGGCCCGTGGGCTTGGGGAAGGAGGAACTACCCAGCGACTTACTGTCTCGCTAACACGGCGTCAGCGGTCTCTTTTCGGCAGCACTCTCCCTCTGTGCAGGGCATGCAGCGGGGTCGTGCACGAGGAGATGGAGAAAAATACCAGCAGGGGGGCCTTAAAGAAAAGAGAGAGAGAGAAAAAAAAAAGCTGAAAAATGTTTCCCTCTATTCAGGACGAGATGAATCTGTGGTTTCTATACGGGGCATTTCAAGCAGTCTCCGCCTCTCTCCCAGTCCAGGAAGCTAGCTTACCAAGATAACAGGTCACTGGACCAGACAATCTTGTCAGATGTGGCTCATTCAGCATTTGCTGTAGTTTAAATACACAGCAAACAGACACAGATGGAGGCATTAACCTGTAGGACACCCATCGCACCGCTCAACCCTTCGCCTGGAGAGATTTATTAGCAGAAAGACTGGCTCGAGGAAGCGGCCCCGTTCTGAGCCCTCCTGCACTTGGCTGTTTACTGTGTTTTACGGCCAAATAATTAATGAATCACTTTCTTCACTCGGTTAAACCGGCGCAAGGCTGCGTGGAGCTGCTCCTCCAGCGTGACACCGGTGTAACGGAGATGAGCTCTTAGCCCGCACGCTCAACCCGGCTGCACTCTGCTTCGAGAGCTCAGCCCTGCCCGCTGGAAGTGGCAACTCTCATCATTAAATGGATTTACACAGTAAATTATTGCCAGGGAGCAGCAGCATGGTTTTGTGCGGCAATACGGATCGTTATTGCTAGCTGTTGCAGCTCCTAGGGAAACGGGGGCTTTGATTCGGAAAGCCAGTGCTGCCCGACACAACGCTACGCTGCGCCGCACGGGGCGGTGGAGTAAATAGCGCGACTCGCTGCTCTGCAGAAACGACGTTTGAAGGATCATCAAAAACTAATAGAAGCAGAGGAAAGAAAACACTGACCAGGCAAAGCCAGTGTTTGAGGAGCGGAGGTGAGTGTCTCTCGGTGGGATGAGAGGTGGCTGAAGCTGTTCTGCATTAAGTCTGCTGCAGCCTGCCACGTCTCGAGTTTCCTTCTCAATTACTCGTGCTGAGCTTTGTGTACAGCATAGCTAAACACAAGGAGCACGAACACGTGTATGTAAGAGTAAAAGATAAAAGTGACTGAGACCTTTTAGTCCTTTTCTTCCCCAGATCTCCATGCTTTTTAACAAAGAAGGTAAGTGCCCGCAGGCTGGGTTGTAGCTGGAGGGACACATGCCCCTTCCCTGCTCTGCAGGCCAGGTTCTTGAGCTACACTACATTTCCCATGATGCACCACACAGGCTTGGCTAGATGCACCGCCACAGTGCATCTTGGGAGCTGTAGTTGGCTAGGGAAGAGCATTAAGCCCTTTAAGTACGGCCCCCACAACTACGCTAGGGCGTTTCCTAACCACTACGTTTAGTTTTTCAGCCAAAAGACTGAGCTTTCCCACTGACAGCGTCTTGCGGGGAGGCATATTTGTGACTACCTGTATTGTTTTATATAGCTTGCAATACCCTCTGGGAATGCTAGCCCAGACCAAATTTGAGTCTGCGAACCACCACGGCACCTGGGCAACTCTGGGAGCTCAGGCAAAGCACACGGTTACAGAACGACCCACCCAACGAGGGTCTGACCGTGTCTAGGAGACCTAGCCTAGGCTTTCAAAAGGCCTGGCCACCCACGGCCATCACAGCACTGTCCGTGTCCCTTGTTGGACACGAGACCCTTCCAAGAGGAAACCAAACCAAACCCGGTCTGTCCCACGCAGATCTCTGACCCTGGAAACAGATGTGCCAGAGCCTCCAGCAACTCTGCTACACCGCAGTCTCAAGCTGCAGCAAGGGAGGTTGAGGTTGGATATTAGGAAAAACTCTCTCCCTAGGAGGATGGTGAAGCACTGGGACAGGCTCCCCAGAGAGGTGATGCAGTCTCCATCCCTGGGAGGTGTTGAAGCCCCGGGCAGACAAAGCCTTGGCTGGGATGATGCAGTTGGGGCTGGTCCTGCTTGGAGCAGGGGTTGGACTGGATGTGACCTCCCGAGCTCCCTTCAACCCTCATTTTCTGTGATCCTGTAACTCCATAAAGTTGCTATCGATTTTAGGTGGTAAGCCTCACTCAGCACAGTAATAGGTAGCAGCATAAAACCCTGTGACAGAAATGAATCAACACTGGCTTATGGATAGAAAACGGACCGCGTTGGTCACACCGAGGGCAGAAATAACAGGTTTTGACCTCTCAGGGCTGCAGTTTCCAAGATGACTAAACCAGCTGGTGACAAGCAGTTCAGAGATGCGGGGAATTCACAATGATTGAGACAGGTGAGATTTATGAACTAATAAGGTAGAGCACACAGTAAAGCCAGGAATAAAATGTTAAGAGATCAGAAAAAAAACTAGAACACATATTGTACTCCGATATGAGACGTGCAATGCACAAACAGACAAGAAATGTGATCTAAAGCCATTCACACAGTGTTTAGTAGCAATATAAAACAAAGGCAGAAAAGGTTTGAAGTCTATATAGAGCTACTGATACGGAGGAGAAAAAAAAAAAATCAATGGAAGTTATTTTGGCAAGTGATGAGACTCTCATAGAAAATCTTTGTGAAATCCTGGGTTTCATTTCATGAACATTTGGTAGCAAAACTGACCAAATGTGAAATACCACGTGTGACACTGCCAAGAGGCTTGGCGCCCAGGTCTGCTGAACGGCAGAGATTGGGGTAATTTGCTCATGTTAACATTTCTTAAAATGCAAAGCACCGCGAAGGACCGCACCGGGTCTGAACGATTTAGAGACGCTGCGGATCCCGGGGTCTAGCTTACGAATCACGTGTAGGTGCTTGCACACCTAACAGTGCTAATAGCGCCCGGCACCTTTGAAAAGACCTCGTGGTACCTCGGTGCCTCGGCACCCGGGTTGAGGAGAATCGCGACCCTCGGTCCCCGGGGAGCGTTGCTCCTTCCTGATGGCACAGAGCTGCCCAACGGGTTCAGGTGCAGGCCGCGATGGCTCTTGGAGGCACCGATTCCTTTACACCAGTGGTTTTCAACCTGTGGTCTGCAGACCCCGGGGGGTCCACAGATTATGTCTAAGGGGCCCCTGAAAGATGATTAGGATCCATCAACCGTTTGTGAATACCGACACTTCCAATTCAAAGGGGTCCGCACCTCCATTCGAAATTTTTTCGGGGCCCACAAATGAGAAAAGGTTGAAAAGCACTGTATTGCAAAAATACGGTGGTCTGGGACCGGGCTCCTCTACTGAAAACACTCTGGGGCCTGCTTCTCTTTAAGCTTAAGGATAGCTCTGCTGCAAACAACAGGACTAGCCGCGCGCCGAGATCAGGCCCACCAGCGCTGGCACAACCAGGGCCCTAGGCACGGTCCAGTAAAGGGCAGGAGGCCTACAGGTCGTCGCGGCGGTGCCCGAGTCCCAGGAACGGCGTAGCCTCCTTCCACGGTGACGGCCGAACCACCAGCCACAGCATCAGGACCCCTCTCCTTGCTCTCTTCCCTTATTTTGATCCGTGCCTTATTTCTTTAGGGATCCCCGCTCTCTCTGCCTAGCGTGCATCAGACAGCGAGAGCAGCAGCCGTTCCTGGAAAGCAGTCTTTTTAGGATCAACTTTAAAAAAAATGGTTTTCCTTCCACCAAAGCCCATTTGCGTTTGGAGTCCCAGCAGCACGTGCAACGTCCGACGATTACTCCTCGGATGCAGTAACTCCGCAGCTAATTCCTGCCTGGTCTCTTAACTGGACTCGGCAGTGGAATTATCAGCCGACGACAGCAGTTTCCTCGTTCAAAGTCTAACGCACGATGAAAGTTTCAACAAATTCTATAAATATTTAAATGAAATATAATCTGCATCTGCTTAGCGATCTGCATTAAGAATTAAACTGCCGTTCTCATAAAATCTGTAGACGGTCAAAGCGTGTGCACTCGCGGCTAATGTTGGGGCATCGACATTTATGTCGAATGGATCAGTGTGCTTTTTGCAGTCTGCTGTCCAGGCAGAGCTCGGCACTGCGGTCGACTCCCCGTCCGGAGGGAGACGCCGATTTAGCAGCTCAGACTCGTGTTCAGAAAAACCTGGCTTCAGACTATCGCACAAACTGCCTTTCCCAGTTTCTTTTATCTTTATTCCTACTTTAAGTCTATTTTTTTTCCATACGTTTGCTCCGTAGATAAGATACTCGAGTTTATGAGTCAGCCTCCTTCGGATTTCTTCCAAATTTCACTGAAGAGACTTGCAAAGCATCAGCCCGCTTTAAAAGCAAAGCTGTCCGTGCCAGCTCCACGTGACTCGTTCGGAAAACTGGGCTGCCACGTGTTTGAAGACGAGTATTTGCCTCCTTCGTGAGGGCAAGATCTTTAAATGCTGCCGGTTGACTCCTCTGGTGCCGTGCAAACACAACACAGCAGAGGAATAATACGTCGGCCTGTGCACGCGGCATACTCTTACCCACACCATGGGTGCCTCTGCACTGCCACATCCGCAGCGCCTGGAGAGTTACCCCACGTGGCTGTCCGACTGCCCGAGAAGCTGAGCAAATACCCAGGTAACTTGTCCACGCTGAGCTCCCTGTTCCCGCAGCGGTTTTGTAAAACAAGATCTACATCAGACATATGCTGCAGCATAAATGGAGTAGAAATACCCTAAGACCGAGTGACATGTCGCTGCACATCCACACCCCGTTCACTCACAACCATACCGTGTGCAGCAGGACCAGAGTAACAACCAGCTCCCCCCGGCCCAGCGGTGTAGCGCGGACACCACCGTGGCGGGCTCTTTCCCCGGCGGATCTGTGCAACGGGGTTATTATATGCTGGGCTGCCGGGACGCCACAAGAGCAAACATCCACTGAGCTGCAGCCTCCTGTTTCAGCAGGGAGTTTCTTTACAACCCAGTTCACGGCAGGATGGCACCTGCACAGTCCACTGACTTCAGCAGGGCAGAATCACGCCTGCAAAATGAGATCCACGGGTGTCAAGTCTGGCGAGCCTCAGCCACCGCTTTTCATAGAATCAGAGAAAATTCGGGTGTGAAGGGACTCAGGAGTCACATCTCATCTGACCCCCTGCCCACACCAGGGCCAGCCCCAACTACATCATCCCAGCCACGGCTTTGTCCACCCGGGTCTTAAAAACCTCCAAGGATGGAGACTGCACCACCTCTCTGGGTGACCTGTTCCAGGGCTTCACCACCCTCCTAGGGAGAAAATTTTTCCTAATATCCAACCTCAACTTCCCTTGCTGCAGTCTGAGCCCATTGCTCCTTGTCCTGCCATCTGCCCCCACTGAGACCAGCCCAGCTCCAGCCTCTTTGCAGCCCCCCTGCAGGGAGGTGAAGGCTGCTATTCAATCCCCCTCAGTCTTCTCTTGTCCAGACTCAATCAGCTCAGTTCCCTCGGCCTCTCCTCACCAGTCTTGTCCCTCAGCCCCACAACCATTTCCGTTGCCCTCCACTGGACTCTCTCCAATGTGTCCACATCCTTTCTGCAGTGGGGGCCACAGCTGGACACAGCACTCCAGATGTGGCCTCCCCCATGCTAAATAGAGGGAAACAATCACTGCCCTTGATCTGCTGCAACACTCCCACCAATGCAGCCCAGGATGCCGGTAGCCTTCTTGGCACAAGGGCACACTGCTGGCTCCTGTCCATCTTCTTGTCCCCTGTCCCCCCAGGTCCCTTTCTGCAGAGCTGCTGCCCAGCCCATCACCCCCAGCCTGCCCCGGTGCAGGGGATCGCTCTCTCCCCAGCGCAGGACTTTGCACTCATCCTTGTTGAACCTCAGGAGATTTCTTTTGGCCCAGTCCTCCAATGTGTCGAGGTCTCTCCGAATCCTAGCCCGACCCTCCAGCCGGGTAACATGCAAACGCACCGAAGCCTATGAAACGTGGACAAATCTACAACTACAGCTGCACAGACTACCGCTCAGAAACAAGAGAGGGACCGTTCTGCTGGGGCATCCTCAGATCACCTGGCAGAAAGGGGCAGGTCAAAATGGGCACAAAGAGCTCCTCATTCTTCCCAGAACAACGTATCGCACCGGCTGGTGAAGAGGAGCGCTCGTGCCTTGTCCGATGAAGGATCCCGCGCTACGTAACTGCTGTCGCCCCATGACAGCCCGTTCTGCCCCTGCCTCGGAGGCAAGCTCCCAGTACTCGCAGCGTGTCTGCCAGGCAGGAAGAAACGCATGAAGGAGGCAAGAACGCTGGAGAGTGACAAACGAGATGCCCGAAGCGCTGGAGTGAGACTAAAAGCATTATGGCTATTTAATTAGAGAAGGAGCTATTAAAGTAGATTGCAGTTGTTTAATGGTAGTTTTGCTTCATCTTTGGTAAACTCATGCAATTAATTGCTGCACGAGAATGTGGGAAATGTAGAACAGTGACAGGACGTGGAAAGAAATCATCAGGGAAGGATAAAATACAGGGGTTATAGTACTGGGGTGTACTGCCAGTTCCTTACTCTTTTGTTTGGCGGATAATATCCGCTGATTTCTTTATGTTGGTATCACGAGGACTCCCTTGGTGACACGGTGCTAAGTCAGAGCTGCCCACAAAGCAAAAGCGCACCCAGAAAATGACCCGTCTACCCTCCAGGCAAGGGGGCAATGCAGCTGGCAGGGATGCACCCGAACTATCAGCCTTGTACACCAACAGCAACGTCGTTGCTGTAGCACTGAGCACCCACGGGCAGCAAACCCTGCCCAGGCAGGATGTGGGGGACCTGCCCCGAATGCCACGCTGCTATCGTGAACGGCTGCGGCTGCTGTGAATGCAGGGCGCACCTGTGCGAGTGCCTGGAAGAAGCCTTACATTCTCCTCTCCCGGGATCAACTGCGCACATCTCTGCCCAGGAGACTGAAGAGCACCGCGACGGCTCGAGAGGCTGCTCAAGACTGGCATGCAGCGAGCAGTCAGACGGGGCGTTTCAGGGCATAAAGTCTGATTTACCAAACACCTCTACATGAGACCGCCACGGGGTCCCAAGCGCCCTGGCTCTGATCAAGCGCAGCCCCGAAGCCGGAGCTGAATCGGATGTACACGAGCAATCTTAATAACAGAAATATCACTTACTGTTGATGTGAAACTTGGTCATTTTGCCCCAAACTTTGCAGTTTTGTAAAAAGGAAACTTTTATAAATCCTAGGAAGAATCAACCTGATTCCAACATTGCTTTATTTTTATAGTTCAGTGAAAACAGCTGTTTATCTTGCCATTCTTCGGACATGGTAGAAACAATTCAAAAAGGTGAACCAGAAAGTAAAACGGATCAAAAGATTAAGAAGTGCCAAAATGTATTTTTTCACTCTGTTGTTTTACGTTTGACTAAAGAAACATTCAAGGCATTTTAACGACACGGGTGATTTTAAACATGAGGAAACCAAATGTTTCACTTTGCAACGCAGCACTGACAGCTCCTTTAAATGGACGCGTGTCGTGTTAAACGCACGAGGGTTTACGCACCAGACTTTCCCCTCTAAGAGACCTGAATTATCATCTACTTAGTTCACAAGTCGCAACGCACTTGCTGGTCCAAGCCAGGGGCTTTCAACCTGTGGTCTATGGAGGGGTCCACAGACTATGTCTCGGGCGTGCATGAAAGATGACCGCGGTCAATCAAAAGTCTGCAAAAAGCCACATTTACCGTCCAAAGGGGTCCCTCATCTCCGTTCGAAATTTCCAAAGGGGTCTGCAAATGCAAAAAGGTTGAAAACCACTGCTCTAAACAGTGCAAACAAGAGGCAGCTGCATTCAGAAGAAAGTCTCAGGAGTGAAGGATTTAATCTCATTTGGTCTCAAGTGCCCCCTGTGAGAAAGAACCGAATCGCACCTGGGGGCAACTGCTTTTCCAGGGGATGCACAAAGTGACTAGGAACAGGGTAAAATGGGCTGACATGTTCACAGAAACCTTACGCTGGCACGAAATGAGCTTGCCCCAAGCACTGCCTTGTTAAGGGATTCATTCAGTGCCGCTGCTGGAGCCCTGAGCAGATAGGTGCGTGCCTTGCGTACAACTGGGGGGCGGACAAATTGCAGATTTAACCACCCATTTGTTGGAAGTCTGGCCCTGAAATCCTTTCCAGAAAGGCAGCACAAAAAGCAAACCACCAAAAAACATCCAGCTGTTTCTCGGCTAACAAGAAGTATGTGAGTGTGTTCTTCTCCAACACATTTAAATCAACCCTCATCACTTCACCGCACTCACCTAATACTGTATTATAATTAAACATGGCACAAGCTAGCGCGCTCTCCAAGGCTAATCCAAGATAGCATAAATCCCTAGGAGGGATTCTGCAGTGCCTTTCCGAGTCCCCGCGCTGCGATTTCCATGTGTATTGCAGTCCTTTGTACCACGACCAGGGGCTGGGGCAGCCTTTGGGACGCTCCTCCCCTGACCTCGTCGTCACTGCAGTTAGCATACCACCTGCTATGCTAATTTAATACACCTTTCACAAATGATTTTCGGCCCAGTCACCCATTTCCTCCACAAATGAGGAGGTGGTAAAAAACAGTTTCCGTTACTTTAATTCTGCCAGGCATGAAAGGAGGAACTTGTTTCTTAAAAATAATGAGACGATGCTTCATTTTTCCACACATCCCAGACGGACGCTCATGCAGGGGTCTGCCCCCGGGCTGTGCACGGCTTCCTGGGACTGGAGGAGCTCCGTTTTGGAAAGAGGAAACAATGCCATGGCACAAGAGTGGCGCCGGGATGGTCGTGCAAGATCCATCAAGTTCATCTGGTCTAGTGTCCTTGGCTGTGGCCATGACAGACGCTCCAGGGACAGACGCAAGAAACCCCGTAACGGGCTATCGTGAAACCATCAAACAGCTACCGCCGAGACGACACGGCTGCCAGGTTCTCTCCTTTTGCTGAAGCAGCACTTGAACACGGGTCCGGACACCTTGTGGGGTTTGAACGTATCAATAATAAATACTCAGTTCTGTCAATATTAACTAAGGAGGTCGTTATGGTAATCTCTGTTCTGCACGCTTGAATTGCAATCAAGTGACTTGTGCATGGTCACAGAGCTGGGATTGCAATTCAAGCGCCCCTGATTTCCAAGCCAATGCATCAAGCACTGGACCACATGCCTCCTTGCAGGCTCGAGTGGTGCTGGTTTAATTATCAGAGGCAATGACAACACCCAGGGCGCTCGTTCATTGTACTTTCCAGTGATACCATTCAGGCCGTGGGTAACGTTTAACAGGAAAAACATTCCCCTACTTGGCTCATCTGCACAAGAGATTTTACAGATCAGGAACTGAGCAAAAGCTGTTGCAGCAGCCGCCGCAGCCTCGTGTGTGACGCGAGTATCAATGCAGTCAGACATGACTGAGGAGGCAGGATAATAGTGAATGGGACGCACATTGTCACATCGCGTTAGATGATCCTATGGAAAAGGCGCTCGTTATTCTACGAGCCAGGACAGCTTCGTTTGTCAGGAGCAATCCATCTCCATGCTAAATGAAACTTCACTTTCATTATGTACTCGCAATAAGCACGTGGTAGCCAGTTAGGTATTGCAAATGAAGTCATCTTTAAACAAGCAGGGCACACAGACATCTCATTCTTCAATGCACCGGCACTTACGTTCCACCGGTTCAAGCGCTGTTTCACCAGCCCCGACACCCCCGCACATTCCCTGCTGTTCCTAAGGACACGCTTCGGGATCAACAGCGTGGGGACATGCTTGGTTATTTGGGATCCATCTCTTTCTGTGACGGGGTGAAACACTTCCTCTCCCCTTTTGCAGATGCAGGGGAGAGAGACAGGCTAACAGAAGTTATTTGCAGGGTCTGATGCTTCCCCCTATGCCGCCAGCTTTTCACTAGTGCTACCAGAGGCAGTGGAGGGCATGTCTCCGCCGCAGGCAAAAGTGCAGCTGCCCCGAGTAGCTTTCGGCGGCGTGGCTCCGGTGCCGCTGGCAATGGAGCTGCAGCAGCGCAGAGCCCGTGGGGAAATAAATACCTGCTGAGCTCCGTGCCGCTCCCCAACTTCAGGCCCTTCAAGAAGTTCCTGCAACAACAACAGTCATTTTTCAATGCTTTTTTTAAACCCCAAATTATTTTAAACGTGGACTTGGCAAGTGAATGCACCCGCATTTCTTATGTCAGCTGTCTGCAGCAAGTCAAGCGCTCGCCCTCAGGGCCGGTCTGCCAGGGCTCAAGCGCTGTGTGCATCCCAGCGGACGTAGCAGGGCCGGAGGGTCGCTGTAGCAGATGGTCCGGGAGGAAGCAAACCCTGCGTCTTTCCAGACCTTCTGGCTAAGATGGAGCGCAGCTCGTGCATCTTTCCAGCACGAGGGACAGCTCCTTGCGGCTCTCGCCCAGCAAAGCGCCTGAACGCGGGACTCCGGCTGCCCCGCTTAAAACCTGTGCAAATGTTGAAACACCCAGCTGGCCTGGGGATGATTTCTGTGATGACTTGATTCTCCACCGCCTGCAGCCTGGTGCAATCGGTTGTAACTGCACAACGTCTGGTTTTGCTGCCTGCCACCAACGGCCGGATTCAGTGGCTGAAAGCTGAAGCCAGGCACGCGAGGGCTAGAAACAAGGCACTGATTTGCATCACTGTGTTCAATTGATTGTTGGACCCTCTCAGTAAGGGCTATGGCAGATCCTCCATCAATCCCTGAATCTAGAAACCAGCCGTTGCATTCAGGTCTTCTCTTCCACCCACTCGGTGCTGGAGCTAGCGTTTGCCAAAGAGGCAGTACAAGAAAACCCTGGATCATTATTCACGTGCATTATGATCCTCCTAATCTGAGCAGAGCTCTGTGCTCAGATGCGTCTGTCGCCCAAGCCATCGAGATGCCGTGCTACATTGTATATTCATTGCAACAGCTTTAAACTTTACAGATATTTTCAAGCATGTAGAAACAGCAGAAAGCCACTTTAAACGCCCAAATGATTCTGTTATCAGGACAAAACTAACTTTATATGCTAGTTTTCCATTCTCCGGTGTTCACTGTTCGCTGTCCGTGCTCCCGTCAGATGATAAGGCCGTTCATCTGAATGCAGGGGGGTGAAGGAAGTGGTCTCTATCAACAGGAGCCACGTGGACAAGCCCTTCTAACCGCTGTGGCCAAATGCAGGTCCCAAAGAGCTGAACTCACATACGAGACAGACAATTAGCGTCTGGTCCCAGTAACTAGAGCGAGACTGCCCGGTATTGCCATCGCTTCAAGCACTCAACCATTTCACCATTTCAACTACAAAGTGCTGCACGTCCCTGCGATCCTGCACGCGGCGACCGCCAACGGCAGAAGTGTGACGGAACCGCGGCCTCAGCTACAACCAGCAGACTCATTTAATGAAAAGCCTGGCCTCTGATGTTTAACACAAGCCCTCATATATTTGGGGAGCTACTGCTACAAATATTCAGCTAATGGCATGGGAGGGAAGAGACCTGGGCTTCTGCCACAGCATCTCTAACCCGTACTTCCTCAGGGAAACTCGGAAATTTCTGAATCTGCAAACTGGGGAGGCAACCAACACATTTCAGAGGGGTCTGGGATTACAGCTTATAAAACACTTTGAGATCATAAGGGTGCAAAGCAATAGCAATAAATAATGTGTGTGTCATGGCTTTTATGATGTCCGTATTATTCCTCATTTACACACACCTCTGAAGAAACAGAACATTATTCTTAGAAGTGAAGTTACGCCTGTAAATGTATCATCAGTCTCCAAACCATTTAATGCTTATATTTCTTTAGATGTAAAACTCCCTTCAGCATGAATACGATGAAGCCCTGGCAATAACACTTTCCCCTGCCAGACGATGGGAAAGTTGAGATTTAAGGATTCCCTTCCAGGGGTTTCAACTGTGCAGCGGCAACTCTCAACATCATTTAGAGCATCATGAGTTTGGGAATTAAGAAGATCTTGTGAATTCATTACTGTCAGAGAGTGATGCAAAAAGTACTACAAGCATCTGTTTTATTGAAATGGGCCATTATCTTGCAAATAATTTGCTCAAATGAAACAGTAATTCCCGTGTTTTAAGGTTACCAAAGTCTTTTAGAGTGAATTTCACGTGCTTGATAAAAAACCCCCAATAGTTGCACAGTAGAGAAGGAATATCGTCTCTCTTATTCATTGACTTGTGCATGCACATAAGGGCTACATAAGTCTGTAGCCTGCGCACTCAAAATGCCATTTAGGAGCAAGTCCTAACGCACATCATACTGAACAGTCGAATGCACCTGTACACACCTGGCTCGAAACGGGAGGGCAAACACGGTGCTTCTGTAGGGCCAATGAGCAGAGCACCGCTCGAACACAGCGCGTGGCCTCCGGTACCCCGGCCGGCACCGGGATGTCTGCGTGGACGGCCCTCCTGCGTGCCGGAGCTCGGTGCAACGATGACCGCCCGTCGCTTTGCTCCGCGGGCGGCAGGAGGCAGAGCGCTTCCAAACGTATCTCCTATTTGCTACAGCGATTTCCCCACAGCTTCGCCAGGCGGCACAAAATGATTTGCTTTGCTGTAATGCTATTTTCCAACCTGCTGAAATTGTTTCCTCCCTCACAGAAGAAATCCCGCTGCAAACGCACGGTACAAAACACCGTGATTAGTGCTCCAGGGGTGCTTTGCCAGTGGAAGGCGCGTTCTCCGCCTTATCAAAGGAAAAGCTTTAGGCTAATCCCACGTCCGTGCCTTCGAATTGCTTGGCGGGGTCCAAGGAAAGCAAAGGAACTTCCTCCGGAAGCAGCATCTTCGGACAGGTCCTGGCAGGAGCAAGGCAGGTAGGCGCCGTGCTGGGCGAGAGCAGGAAAGGGAGAGACGTCCCTGCAACAGCAATTAGCCATCCTTTGCCTTCCTCCATGCGGGAAGAGGGAAAGGAAGTCTATTTAATTCACCGTACCTGCTAAAGTTTAAAAACAGGGCCTGAATTTTCCAAATGAAAAGATTACAGTGAAGTTTCCTGCTACGGTGCCCAACAGCCCCTGAGGCTTTCTACAAAGCAGCTTCACAGATTTGCGTCCCACTCTCTCAACTTGCCCCATTGCTCTCCACCACGAGGCCCCGTCCTTGCAGACCTCGACAGGAAAAGAGCAGGATTCACGGGGGCTCTGCACAGCGGGACTTCGCAGGGACAAGCGCTCGCACAGCCCTCTTCCGCTGCCTAGCATCCGAGTGGGTGATTATTAGGCCAGACCGGATTAGAGTAGGCATACAAACAGATCCCACGCTGGTAACACCCATTCAACATAGCGAATCTCCCTGTAACTGGAGAACAGCCAGTCGGGATCTACCCAAAATGCATCTTGCACCACGAGCAGAAGATCTCCCAGGACCTTTTATTGGGAGGAATTCACCACTGGGAAAACGGCTAGCGCAACACTCCAGTCAGGTGCTGGTGGCGCTGGCGCTGGCGCGGCGCAGAGGGCCGTAACGAAATCCATGGGCAAGTAATCCACTCCTTTCAGAGATGGAAGGGAGTCAACACATTA
The DNA here is from genome assembly GCF_000455745.1 of Alligator sinensis. Taxonomy (NCBI): domain Eukaryota; kingdom Metazoa; phylum Chordata; order Crocodylia; family Alligatoridae; genus Alligator; species Alligator sinensis. The sequence goes on along the minus strand of NW_005842103.1, from coordinate 984,714 downwards.
GCATAATGAAATTATTGCAGATGATGCCTACTTCGATGGAAAGGAAGCAATCAGGAGTTTAGCAAAAAGTGCTGCTTAGTTTGTTGATTAAAAGCAATAGTAAATCGCTGCATCCCAGCAGTATTTTACCTTCCTAATATTTCTCCTTGCAAAATTATTGCTTTGTCTTCTCAGAAAAGCTCATTTTGATCAGCCCGTTACGGCCACGGTGACTGTAAATGCCTTAAAATTAGCGCAGCACTTGCAGTGTTACCATGGTCAGGAGAAAACGTTGTGACGGCAGAGAAAAATAGCATCTTAAATCACTCCAAGACATTCCGGGTCTAATTTTCTCCTACACAAATGCACCACCTTCAGCAGCCCCTGGCAGGATGTACAGATACCCGCCTTCTGCAGGCAGACTTGCTGATACTTGGTCTGAATTTTCCTTCGGTGAAGTTCGGCCTATTGCTCTCGTGCGCGCCCCTCGCTGTCGCCCCCCAGGACCCTCTCGCCCGGCACCTCTAACCACGGGGCTCAGACCGGGGCCTTGCAAGGACGAGTCTCACGTCTCACGGTCATGGTGCCGAGTCCTTCGATCTGGGGGCTGCCGCGGTCCACGTGCCCTGAAACAATTTGCTGAGTGGCCCTTTGATTCGACTGCCTGTTTTATACTAAATCTAAAATTGTGTAAAACGGTTTTCACTCCAACAAGCAGAAGTTAATGAAAACATTTTAACCCAGGTCAGAAAACCACTTAGTATCCCGTGTCTCAGGGGAATCAAATACTTGCCTTTTCAAACATTCAATCTTTTGGGACTCCTACTCCTCCAACAAAAAGCCCCCGAAACATTGCATAAAATCCTCTTTTCATTAGGTAATCTATCCTACAAGCTTCTTACTGCTAAAAAAAAATTAATTTTTTTTTTAGGTGTTACTATGAACATTATTTCAAAGTCAAATAACAGCAGAGACAAAACTTGATAAAAACTGCAGCTTGAGTATTTTAAAGACTTACTTAACATTTGCGGCTATCCTGCAGAGGATTTTATTAATGAAGATCAAGACCCTAATACAGCTTGTCAGATGGATGAGGACATCAAAGTGTTTCAACAGGGAAGAGCCTGAGACTTGACAAGCTGTCAGAGGCCAGACCTGATAAGAAATAAAGCTAATAAGATAAGGGCAATGCCTGAAGAGATGGTAGGAACGGGATTAATTTCACATTGTATTCCTCCAGACTAAGGATGGCCACGGTCTGCAGGAGAGCTGAAAATGAGGCCAGATATTTGGTCATGCTGAAATCTCCATCGCGTGGCCCCGTAGACGCACACGTGGCATCGTTCCTTCGTCTCGCCAAGCTCATCGCGTTCTCTTAACGGCACGCAGGCGAGGCGCTTTCGCTCGTTTAATTCTTCACGATGATTTGCAACATCCAGCAAGTGGGAAAACTTCCCAACGAGGTCTAGCAAGTCAGCCCCTCCCCGACCTTTGCCAAGCCTAGAGGCCTGAGCCAGGAGTCACCAAAAATTAAGGTATCACCTCTGAACCAAGACTTTTACAAGTTTTGTGTTCCTCCCTTTTCCCAGACAGACCGACGCGGCTGCAAGACAGGTCCCCGAAAGCAATGGAGACAGCCGATGGACTCCGAACAAAACCTGAGCACCGCTGTAAGGGACCGCACCGGAGAGTGTGAACGACGTGGGTGCTTTTAGGTGCAGACATGTCTGCCGGGACCCAGCGGGAGCCGACCAAACTCCGGCTCGAGGGAGGATATCCGGTGAGGTGCCAAGAAGAAAGGGAAGCCTGCTCGGCTGCAACGCCTTGTCCGCAGGAACGTGCGGCTCCAGCTCCAGAAGGCAGGTTGACGCCACCCCGCAGCCCTTGCAGCCTCTCTGGAGCAGCGGGCATCGGCACATGGAGAGCTTTGAAGAAGTCAATTGAAACCGGTGTTTACGGCGCATAACGAGGAGCTTTTTAAAAGGAGGAGACGAAGCGTAGCTACCAACCCCGCCATAGCCTACAGAAGCGCAGCCTACGCGGGCTGCCTAATCACCCTCGCACTTTCCTTTGTTAGTTCACAAACTAATCTGTATCAGGTCTTTGTACCGTATATAATAGTTCCCCAAAGTTTTCAGAATAATATCGTTTTGCACCCAGCATGATTTATAATTAATCTCCATTTTTGTCTTGTGTAACGCACGCTGAGTCTGTGGTCTGCATGCTAATTCTTCTGGAGCAGAAAGGTTTAAAATCCCCAATGGAAAGAGCTACAGCTGCTCTAAATGTTAGGATTAATCCCTTTAATTCACAAAGATCTCATTTGAATCCCATCTCGTGGAATTCATTGCTGTGTTAGCCTCCGCTAGGGTTTTAATTTTAAATGCCCTTGTGAGAAAGTATCAGAAATATGATGTTTTAGCTGCGAATTTTATTGAATAAAGGCTTTTGGAAAGATGATGTTTTCTGATGCATGATTATTTGAACCCCTGCACTTGCTCTTAAGAGCACCACGAACAAAACAAGACAGGCGTTTAGTCTCCGTTTGTGAACACGACCGTAGGCGTGCGAGAAACGGAAGAGTCCTAGAGGCCCTTACCGCCCGTCTCCCGGACCGCTCGAAAAGACAGGGGGGTGCTGGGCCAATATCCCTCTCTCCCGCGGGAGGATGGATGCAGGAGGCACATCCATAACGACTCCCGTCTGCTGAGCTACCAAACGGCCTCCTGGGGCGCGGGGGCAGGCGATTCCCCCTCCAGGCGCTGGCTGCCCCACGCTGCAACCGATTACCACGTCCAGGCCCTCACCTACGGGACAGCGAGTGGTTTTTGCCCCCGCGGTGGATTCAGGATAAAATACAGTAGCTGCAAACACTACCTGGAGCAAAAATATAATCACGGGCCATTGCTTGTTGCCAGTTGGAAAGGATGCAACACGCTGCCTGCAGACTCAGACTGATCTAGTTGCCAAAATAAACCGGGTATTTTCAAAAACAGAAAGATGTGCAATCAAGGAAACTCCGTAATGCTCCTGACAAATCAACCCCTCGTGCGCGGAGACCGAATGAAGCCACAGTATTTTGTGAGAGGTGATAAATGCCCGCTGGGTTTTCCTTTTCTCTCCCAAACAAAGCGAATCTCCCTGCATCCGATCTATGTCCTTAACCAATTTGCTAGGTTATGTTCATGACGTAAGACAGGGAAGGATATAATGAGTATCAAAACATACTTTGCTTTAAATCTTAATAAAAGCATGGCCATTGAGGGTAGATATAAATCATTTCTGATGGCAGGAAGGAAACAGTACCCGGCAAGCTCCATCACCATGGTCTGAATCAAATACTCCGGGAAAAGGCACTCTCTCTGCACCAGGCTCTTGAAAAATTAACAGAGAGAAACTTTGCATTTAAATATTTAGGAATAATAATCACTGAGGGTAATTTAATTACTGAAGAAAACAAGGCAAGAATTTACCAGTGCTCATATATGCCTGTTGAGCTTGGAAAAAAAATAACGGCATCAAGGAAAATCTCAGAAAAACTTTTAAAATCCAGCTTTCTTGTACAACCGTTCAACCTGTCCTTTTCAACAGGTGCAAATCCTGGATGCTAATAAAGGCAACTGGGAAACGGCCGCACGCATTTGAAAACAAAGTGCTACGGAAAATATTTGGAGACTGCACAAGGCAGCAGGAGGCGAAGGCTTTCGTTGAGGTGGTTCAAGGCTCTCTGGTCTCACAGGCCTCGCGGGAGAGAAACTTTGCGCGGTCGATTATTTTTCCCGGCACTGAGGGGCTTCACAAGTTCATCTCCAAAGAGGAGACCTCCGCAAGGAAGAAAGCACAAGATGTTTGTCATCGAAAGAACAAGGGTTGCGTGTGGCCTCCCCCGTGCCCGCTCTTCGCTGTCAGCGTCGTTCTGCTCCACAGCGAGGTGCAGAACCGTGCCCGAAATACCAACCTCCAGGTACGAAGACCGCACAGGGTGGAAGGGCTGTGAGCGCGCCGGATCTGCACATCACCTGGGGGAGCACAGCGCTACCCAGCTCAGACGGGACACAAACCCGCACGCTCTCGGGGACTGGGACCGTCCTTCTGCTCTCTGGACAGTAGCCGGCACGAAGGGGGTCTTGCCCTGCGGCTGGAGCTCTTATGCACCACCTTGATATTGCTAGTGCTGACATTGGCTTTGACCTTGCAAAGGGAGCATGCGTGCTTTCAACACAGTCTCCGTCGCACAATGCAGCAGCTAGATAAAACTGGCAAGGAATAATCCATGGCTAACAACAGCTCAGAGCTGCAATGGGCTTCGCTGCTGCCTGGCGGCTCTGCAGCGGGTTATCTGGCGTCTGTGGGAGTTCGGGGCTCGCAGCACCTAGAACCGTGCCCGGCAGAAAAAGAAAAGGTGGGGTTTGATTATCTACTGCCGACCACCACAGCAACACGGCTGGGAGCTACCCGGCAGTGTTTTGATCGTGAACAAATGCGTTTAACCCTGGCTAACAGACGTGAGGCAGCGCCACGTGGTGCAGCTACAAGTGCCGGCAGTTTTGGACTTGGGGGTGCATTGTTTCTTCTTGCAACGGGGAGCGCCCCCCACTCCTCACCGCTTCTCTCTGCTAGGGCCTTGCCAACACGGCCATCACCGGTGCTTCCCCTTTCCCTGTCAGCTTTCCCTCAACGCCTCATCTCCCCTCGAGCAGTGATGCTCTGCTACATTAATTGGTGTAAGCTTGGCAATAGGCATGGACCCGTCTCAGCAACCGGCCCCTGCCCAGGAGAGTACTCAGCCCCTGCAAAGCCCCTGGTCCAACCACCTCCTGGCTCCAGCACATGGTGCAGCCACGTCCCCCTTACCACGCAGAGACCTGTATCTACTGCTTCTTGTGAGCCACGGGTAGAAATAAGAGCAGCCCCAGGATCACGGACGCCCAAAGGTCAGCAGCAGCCCTGGGCTGTAGTAAGGCAGCTGACCCACCACACGCCTGTATATCTGTGGGTCAACGAAGATGAAAAACAAGTCCCCCAGTTGGCTGGAGACGACAGGAATCTCTCTGGCAGCCTGGCAGGCTCCCTGATGGAGACAGGTGACACGCAGAGGAAGTCAACGATAAAGGGAAATCGCTGCCACGTGCGTGTTAGGGCTCAGCACACCCACATCGGATCTGCCAGTTTGCATATAAAGCAGCCTGCAATCTCCCAGGACGCGGAGGGAGGGCTGAATGCAGGGGAGTGCGAGCGAGCTGGAAGAGCAGCAACAAAAGGAGCTGCAGGAGGGGAAAGTGTTCCCTTTCCCGCTGCTTCTGCTGCAAGCACGCGGGCTGCTCTCAGGGGGTCGTGCGTGCAAAGATCCTGTGCACCGCACCTTCTGCACCCTCCAGCTGCCCTGACTATTTACAGTCATCGGCCCTCTCGTCTTCTGCCTTCACGCTGGGGTTTGTTCGGCACCTGTCTCTGCATCAGCATTAGATTTAGGTTTGTGAATCAGCCTAAGCCTAGCTCCTACTTCTCTCGGCAAATCTACGCTGCGTCCACAGCCATCTCCGGACCGCTGCCAAGCAGCACACCCTGCCAGCTTGCTCCCGCGCCATTAGCATCCCTGGGCACGCTCCAAGAAGAAACCATTTTTCAGCGGCACTGCACATGGAGTAGGTGCCACGGGGCTGGGTCTCATCATGCTCCTTCCTAAGGGCGACGGCTTGCATGCACCGCCCCGTGCCGGGCTCCCTGGGGGTGAGGCTCGGTCCGAAAGGGTCTGGGCTTGCGATGAATCTCAGGGCGGGGAGGAGGTCACAGGATGGGAGAGCAAACCCCTCTGTGCTTTCATAGCATCATAGAGAAGTAGAGCTGGAAGGGCCTTCAGCTGCTCCCTTTTGCAGGTGCCATTGCTCTGGGTGCCTGTAAACTTTGGTGCACCCCTCAGCCAGTCCTACACGCGATATGGGGTTCCCTGCCCCTATATGCTACCTGGACCCCAACCGGCATCTGGGAAGCGTCTCTCAGTCTTTTGCTAGCGAACCACGGCACGGATGCTCCAGGTGAGACATCCCTTCCTCCCACCGCCTCGTCCCACGGAGCAGAAATGCGTTTGGTCCCACCGACGCGGGGCCGGGGGGATTCCTCCAAGAACATCCTTGTATCAAAACGAGTCTGAAGGAAGTAAATGCAAGTCACCAATTAAGGGGAAAAGCAAAGTCCCTCGCGGTGGTATGTGACAGGTGTGCCAAGGCTTAAACTACTCCCAGCCTCCCCGAGGCCAAGCCAGCGAAGTGACAGGAGAAAAACTACGGGGAATGAAACAACCGTTCGCTCCTCTCAAATCCGGGGGAGCTTTGGTGCTGGTTTCAGTGGGACTGGGATTTCGGGTCCCCAAGGCTTCGCAGCCACCCTCCCACCGCAAACAAGACGGCTCCCGACTCGCCGACGCTCCTGGGAGTCCCCGAAGGGAAGGCGCGGGCTCCAGGAGCTAACGGTGCAGCGAGGAAGTCTTTGCACCTGGGAGTGAGCGAGCTGACACGCTCTCTCTGAAGACAGACAGTTTTCCCATTCTGCTAATGTGACCGTGAGTGCTTCAATACGGCTGAGAGAGGACGAGTCCCAGCTCACGCCACCCCTGCACGCTCGCCGTCCCGAGGGTGAGCCGCTGCCCAACTCTCCCCAGCCCAAAGCGGGATCACTTGTTTCCCAAGGGAAGCGTCGCCGGCCAAGCAGGGACTGCGCCCTCGTGCGTAGCGGGGAGGGGGTGGAAACGTTTCAATCGTTTTCCTG
>NW_005842103.1:963914-977667 GCF_000455745.1 Alligator sinensis | reverse complement strand
CTTTTCCCTCCTGAAAACAAGACAATATTTCCGCCCGCCCCCATGGGAGATGGTCGCTGCACATGGAGCTTGCTCCCCTTGCACCAAGAAATGGCAAACTGGAGTAAGTATAGTCATTTTGGTCCTATGGGACATTTCTGTTTCTTTGTGAAGTTGGGAGGGGAAGGGGGCCCCGCTGGGTGCAGCAGGGGCAGTTATGAGAAGGGTTTGGCTGAGGTTTCTGGGTGGTTTTGTCTGTTTTCCCTCCAGCTGCTCCAGCTCCTCCGCTCCGGAGGAGTCACCGGGCAGGGACCTGAAAAATGGACCCCTGAGACCCCGGGAGGAATATTTGCACGGTCTGATTCAGTGCCCAAAGGCCTGGGGCACCCTACTAATACCCGTCTCCTCCTGCCCTCCGCAGCTCTTCCAAGCCTTGGTGGTTGTTTTTCCCCCCACACATCTCAATCTCGCCCCCGAAAAGTTCATGAGCTCGTCCGGGGAAGCAGGGAAGAGGGAGCCCCGCTATCGCCGAGGGGCAGCGTCACCCTGAGGTCCCACATGGAGCCAAGAGCAAAACGCCGGTCTTGTGCCTTGGTGCCATTCGACAGCGCTCGGTACCATTCCAGGAAAGGGAAGGGCTGCAACAAGGACACGGTCATTTCCAAGCAGAGGCACCAGCAGCAGCATCGGAGCTCACGCCCGGCCTACCCAGTTCAGCTGAATGGCTGGTATTAAAACACCGACACGCAGCGGCTCTCCTTTGCCTCGCAAGCAACGTGCAAGCCTCAGCTCTGCAGCACAGCGCTAGCCGCCCCGGCTCGGAGACATCGAGTCCGCTCCAGCTTCCTCATTAAAGTTTCCCAGCAACGTCATATAAAACACCCATGTGCACCTTGCCTTGCCTTTCTTTGTCGTTTAATTGACTCGAGATCGGCATGGGGGAACGAGCAATGACCTGTTGTCCTTCTCATGCTAATATTACCCAAAAGGACAGAGCAAAAATGATTTGTTTTATTTACTGTGCGTGTGCATCTCTCTCTGTTAGGCGTATTCATGGCTGAAGAGCGGACATATGTTACCAGATATCTGGGAGGAACTGCTTATCTGTTCGATGCAACTCGAGCACGAGTGGAACAACGGATAAAAGAATAAGCCGGCCCAACCTGCGAGCTGCGTACCAAGCAGCCTGCTTCCCCTTGGGTGGCGAGGGTAAGAAACCGTGCGTGCGGACACTGACGGCAGGACGCCGCAGAGTAGCTCCATCTAGGCTACTTTACACCAGCTGAGGAGGGAGCCAGACCCGCACGTTCTGCACGCACGCTGGGTGCTGGATACTGAGGCCCTTTGCTTTCCTCCTGCTTCAAGGTGCAAACACGCGAGAGCGTTCAGCTCTGAACCACGGGACGGTCCGGAGAAGGACTGGATTTAGAGCCTGTTTCTTTTCAAATATATTTATGGTGCTATAAGTATGCTTTCTAGCCCCTAGCTAACTGAAAGGAGAGCAGGGTCCTGAGGAAGCTGGATGAAAAGTTTGGTTTCTTCTGCGATCTATATGGGACCTAAATGAAGAGACATTCAGCTCCAAGAAGGCCTCCGAGCTGGCTGCCAGCAACGGTCTGGAGGATGCTGCAGGCCTCGGGAGCGCTCCTGGTCGTCTGAATGGCGTCAGCTGCTCGCCAGGACCATGGCAAGCCCATGCGGCAGACAGTGGCTGCAGGTGCTCCAGGACCCCTGGACTCCCACAGTCCTGTGCTCTGGCTCTGCAGCAAAACGCAGCCCACGTCCCCGGTGCCTGGTCGGTGCGAGGGGACACAGCAGCATCTTCCCTGTGCGAGACGTGGGGAACGCTCCCCACGGCCGGAGCCCGGGGAGCCCTGGCTCAGCGCCCTGCGATGGGCAGGGAAGCAGCTCCTCGCGGCTCCTGCTACGGCAGGCACGCGTTCGCTGCGCTGCTTTGCAGCGAGTCCTTACGAACACAGCTTTTCTTTGCCTGCGATCGTTTTGGAGGCACCCCTGCTTGCACCATTCAAGGCCGAGCTGCTAAAGGCTAATGACTTAAATGAGAGCGCTGCATGCTCTGTGCCAACCCACCTCGTTGCTGAATGCAGCTGCAGGGTGTGGGTCTTCAATGCCTTCCAGACACTCCCATGCACATGGTTTCCAGTTGCCTTAATGAGCTGGTTTTTCCCTGGGTTCATGCAGGTGGCCTTGTTTGGAGGGCAGGGAAGGCAGCTTCTCCCCAGCACGTGCCTCGCACAACCCTGCAGTCAGGAAGGAGCAAACCAGCTGCAGGACCTGGAGGCAGCACGAAGAGGAGCTACGGAGCAACCCCGAGGTCTGCACCAGAGCGTGGCTGGATCCCCCCGCCTCGGCCAGCTAGGGCTGGGGGTTTTGCAGAGGCAAACCCACGGACAGCAGACCCAAGGAAGCAATCCCTCTGGCTGGATATTGCATTGCCCAGGGGAGCCGCAGAGAAGACCAGGAAAGGTGAACGGAGAAGGGACGAGCAGTTAGCGCCGCTCTGACACCCCGCCCCAGCGGGGACCAAACCGCCCTCAGCTCGACGGGCACCCGGGAAAACATCGCCCGTGCCTGCCACCAGCACAGCGAGGAAGGCGGCCTAAGAGCAGGGACTTGGGAAGCAGGGATGTAGACGATGCATCCTTTACATCACCACCACCGAGACTCGTTCCCTGTACCACAAACGGCCTTTGCGCGGCCCTGCTGGCACCACCTCAGCGCAGCGTTTGCTGGGACATGCCTGTCACTTTGCCTTCGTCCCCAGCGAGCGGTTTCCTCGGCTCGGGTGTGTGCATCGCAGGATGCACGTGTGTCATTGCTTACAACGCAAGGTAAAAGCCACCTCTTACATGTGCAAAAACACAGCCCCGCGATAGGACTCCTCAGCGCCACCGCGCTCGAAGAACCCCTTCCCATCTCTCTTTTCTAACTCGCCGCCTCGGCACTGACAGCGCGACAGGCAGAAGTAGGTCAGATGCAAAAAAAAAAAAATCGCAAACCTCTTAACTGGGAGAGAAAGACAAGTGAGAAATAGAAGCAGACAGCCCGTACGGTCTCCTCGAACCCGCAAGCAGAAGAGGGCTGCCAAATCATGATGTACGTGCTATCTCTACCCCCAGACACATCTGAGAAGGCACACTGCTGCAGTCTGCCGTGTGTGACCTGCTCATTCACTTCTTCATAGGCGAGGACCTTGCCTGCGATGCTAAAAGTGTTGCTAGCTTCAATCCTGGACCAAAGCAGCAAGAATTTCAGGTTCCTGGCTAATCCGCTTGTGCGTCGGGAGCAGAGACCGTGCGGCCGACGGCCGAGCAAGCGACGGTGCCTCGGGGGTGTTTCGCTCTCCCCCTTTTGACAGTCAGCATTGCAGAGCCGTGCAAACACCTGCGTCTCTTCAAGGCAGCTGCGCTCTCCTCTGGCGCAAAACACTTCGAAGAGAGATTATCGTCTCGGTGAGGCGGCAAGGGCAGGGAACCTACATTTCATTCAGGTTATCTGATAAAGATGCAGTGAAAACTGAAGTCACCCTGGGAACCTATTCAATCGACACTTAATGAACGCAAGGGGAATCAAACAAGAAGCATGTTTTTAGGTAGTATGTCTTATTAACATTCGCCAAAAAATTACCAAGTGAAAGCCTTGCTTTCTGGAGTATTTCCTAGACCCTCATGGCCACAACAACCCTCCAACCCTAGGGAAATCAAAAGCAGCGGACCAGGACTTGCAAGGAAGACGGCGTGGTATGCAAAGACAGATAGCATTGGCCATATTTTTTCCTTTACCCTAAGAGACTACGCCAGATTTTCATGAGTGACAAGTGGTTTGGGGCACCCAGATCTGTCACGGGACCCCATTTGCAGAAGTTTGCTGATCTATACCAAATCAAGCTCTTTTACGACATCTAACATCAGCCACCCAACATCGCTGGTCTCTTCGGACCCTCTGGGCCTATCCTCTCGGCACAGCCACGGGGCACGGCCAGAAATATTGTGTGGTTTATAGCCAGGCTCGTCATACCGCTACTCTCTCCACATAGCAGAATGAATACCTGTTCGTCTGCAGCGACACAAAGCAGCGGCCAGCCTCCAGCTGTGGCCTCGCAGACGAAGTCCATCCCATGTGAAATCAGACTAACCGTGCAGCGCCACTCCTTTTCCTCATGTCAGCACTACCGCTGCTTCTTGTCAATGTTGATTTGAGACGCTGGACGCTTCCCCGCACAAAGCACGAGATGGTCTAACTCCGACAGCGCTCGTGCGGGATTTCACTCCCGTTTCGACGGGGTGCAGGTCACGTGTGCCCCTCCTGCCTGGTTCCTACACGAGCCTCGTACGACGGGCTCAGCGCCCCGCTACCTCTGCCCACGGCTTTGAAAAGAGCCGCCGCGTCTCCTTCCCTTGCACTTGCCGGCACCGGCAGCGTGTGCTGGTGCATCTGAACAATGGTGATTATTATTTCTGAGTTAAGAGTGAGTCCCAAATGCTTATTTTTATAGACCTTGGATGCATTTGCCGGGAGCCCAGGAACAGTGCTCAAGCAGTCGTTTAATTTATGCAGGGTGATTAAAAAGCAGGGGTTTTCTGCTGACCCAGTTGTGCACTACAGGATGTTGTATTTAAAGCCACAGCTCTGCTTTCTCCGACTCGGGCCTGCTTGTAGTCACCGAAGCCATTTCCACCCCGAGCTGGGCCAACACATCTTCACCGGTGACGGACCCACGACCCTGCCCTGCCTCTTCCCACGAACACCACCAACGGCAACGCCTGGCCCATGGACGCCCCACGGGCTCCCCGCCTCCGCTCCGGTCCTTGCTCCATCGCACCAGCACGATTCAGACCATGCACGGCCCTTCCTCCTGCCAGATAACATGGCCATGAAGTTGAATTGTGGCCCGCACCGCACAGCGAGCCAGCCCCGTCCAGCAACCAGCTCCCCCAGGACTAGACACTGGTGCCAGCAGCATGGCGCAGCGGTAATAAATACCTGGTGGAGCCATCCCTGCTCCCACGGCCTCTCGGGGAATCGCACTGGGGATCCCCAGGGGGTTTCTTCCACGAGCCGAGTTTCCTTGCTGCAAGGCTACGCCGGCTCAGCCAGCAGCCTTCTCCCCAAGCAAGCTGCATTAGAGAGGAGCGCTTTTCCCCTCCCTTTTCTCTGAAGAGAGAAGGAAATGCAGGAGATAAGAGGGCTCGTGGTTAAAGCACCATGCTGGGATGCAGGAAACCTGGGCTGTCTACTCATTGCTGCCACAGGCTTCCTGCGTGACCTTCAGAGAGAGTTTAAATCCCAGGCGCAGTTTATCTGTTGCTGTCACAAAGCTCGCTGCAACGGAAAGAGCGCCATGGAAATAAAAACAAGCTCTCTCGCTTTTCCACGGCGCTTTCTTTGTGCTCCCACAGGCCGCTCCGCTGTTTCCCCACCCGTCCTCGGTGCCTGCGGGACCCCTCGCCAGCACGTTACACGCATGTCTAAATGCCCACGGGCTTGGTGCGGTGGCAGGCATGTCTCCCACTCTTTGCTCAGGGCTTTTCTAGGGCAATGCCAGAGGAAAAAAAAGACTTTTTTGTAAAAAGCAGTAAAAGATGACTGGCACACTAGGGCAGGAACAAGTCCTGATGCTACCTTAAATGCTTTCCCCCTCCCTGCCAGACTGGTGCGGGGTGGATTTTAACCCCAGTGGAGATCATTTTCCTGTACACACGGCCCACGGGACCAGCTGCCAACTCGAGCATCTGAAGATGATGAAGGAGGCCCCCAAAACCTGACAGTGCCTGAGAAATCCTGAGATAGTCAAATGATAATATATTATGGGGTCTGTTCACCTGACGCGGGGAAGACAAAGCGAAGCTGGACTGACGAAAGCCCGGGCAGGGCCCGCACGCCCCGGCTCGAGAGCCTTGCAATAAGGTCGGGGGGTCTCGGATCAAGGAGCCAGGAAAGACCCCGAAGCCCTTTCTGTTGGCACTAAAGCTCAACCCGGCCCCGCACAACCTGAAGTAATTACTGTTTGCTGCCTGGTTTGGCTTCAGCAAATAAAGCTGATATTATTTAACAGAACAGGCTCTATTGCAAAAGATCTCATTACGCTCTGTTTTCCATTTTAATGTTCTTGTAGCAGTGAACTTAGAGAAGTCTAATTTATTGCAAGGCATCTTCATTTATTATGATTCGTGGAATGCTTTTCATATCTTGTCGAGCTGACAAAAGAGCAGCGCCTCATTCGGTACGTGCGGCACTTGGACAAATGGTATCGGGGAGAGTGATGGAGCGACGGTCTCCGAACAGTCAGTTTTCTTTGTCTAATTCATGCACCCGTCTTTAGGTAACTGTGAGATGCCGGCGGCTCCGGCACAATGCTGCTGACAGGCAGCCTGCGCCGATGGATGGGCAACCGAGGAGACATGCAAAGCTGTGGTTTGGTTCGTGTTTCATGCCACGGAGCTGGAGCAAGGGCCCTGGCGTCTTTGCAGGAGGGCCTGCCCTTCCCCCAGGAGCTGGCACCAGGCCCAGCACAACGGAGCCCTAATTGCATTTGGGACCGGCAAGCGGTCCTGCCCTTCTAATAGCAACACTGCATGGTATCATCCTAAGCAGAAATTAGTCTTGCAAGTTCATGCTTCTTGCCCTGCTCCTTCTTGGTTGGGATGCCAGGCGGAAAGGGAGCTTTGGAAAGGACTTTCCTGCCTGGATTCTGAAGAGGACAATCCTCACCGCTTGAAACTGCATTTGCTTAAACTGCTGATCACCGTCGGGTGCCACGACCCGCCCAAACCCCGCCGGGCCGGCCGGCACGCTCACGCTCACGCTGCCAGACTCCGTAAGGGCCTGCGTGCTGGTGGGAGAGGGTTTCCTCTGCGAATCCTCAAGACAGTCGACTTCAGACTCAGTATGCTGCTGCTCCAAGGACTAAGAGAAGGTCGACCTGTCTGTCTGAGTGCTTATGGTCACGGGGACTCGATACCATGCCGTCCTTGCCCTGTTCCCCAGCTATGAGGGGTTAGTTTCCAGGCTTGGGGCTGGTCCTAAGCCCACTGCAATCAATGGACATTTCCCTGCGCACTGGCCTGCCTGTTTTCCCAGCTCCTTTTGTTGGGCTATTGATCGCTCAGGGCTCGGCCAGCCCGCAAGTGGAGTGATGGCTCCGTCAGCTGAAGTAACGAACCATGGAGTTAATAATCATGACTGAGTGGCCCAGACGACCTTGCAGTCTCTTCCCTTCCTCCCGGTTCGTGGTCCCTTCCCCTGTGCTGCTCGAGAACTGGCATTTTTCACCTGATCTGGAGATTTTGGAGGACGAGGGCATTCTCAGCTGGTGCAAATCAGTGTAACTCCACCAAAGAGGATGAAAGGCTGATGAAAACGGGCCTTTGCTCCTCATATTTCACTGGCTGGTTGTTGCATAGTCAACGGCCATCCATTATCTTCATATGATTTTGGCCATTGCAAGAGAAGAAATGTTTAAAAATATATATGCAAAGCTATGCATATACGCATACGCATATACATGTATGTGAGGACCTCAGGTTTTGGTCTCAAAAGTATGGGGTTTGGTTTGGTTTGGTTTGGTTTGGTTTGGTTTTTTAACTGCTGCAACCTCTATGCAGTTCAAGCAGGAGACGGACTCTCCAAATCCTCCCTTCCTACTGACTGAATTAATGTTTTATAAACTCTGTTGAACATGACTAAACACTACATGAGTCTTACGCCCCTATCGCTTGAACCAACCTAAATTGCAAAGATATTACTGGTGAATGAGGTAGCGCGGGCAATGCTATCGGGAACCGCAGTCCTTCCAGCAGAAATAGTCCGTCACGTGCTGTTTGGAAAAAAAAAATCAATGGGACGCTTGTTCCCGCAGCCCCGCAAGCCATAGCCAGAAACCCGACGGCGTCTTGCCCACCTGTTCAACTCGCCGGGTGGGAGCTGGGGAGAGGGAGCGTCTGTCTGCAAAGCTCCCGGCAGAGTCGAAGCGAGGCAGCTGCGAGGATCACCAGTTTCTGGGGTCACTGGGTGAATGAAAGTCTCTCATCTCACAGCGGGCTCAAATAACCTTTATTTCTAACTGTAAAATGATAAAGTGGAAAGAAACTGTTTTGCTCCTGGGTTTCCTTCAGGTTTTTTCCCCTTCAAGAAAACAAAAATATGGAGCGAGTCTACAACTAAAACATTTGGGCTTTTAAAATACTGGAGGTTATTTCCCAGCTCAGACAATGAGGCAAAACCCAAATGTGCATTTTTTGGTGATGGCAAGCGGGCTGCCTCCAGTCGGCCTGAACTTCTGCACCCCGGTAGCGGCGCCCCGCCGAGCCGTGCAGACGGGGCTGTCCCCCGTGCCCAAATGCCACCGCTAGGAAAGCACAACAGAGGAGAGTTAAAGCTGTTTCAACCAACATTAACTACCCTGTAGATTTCCACTGGGAAATCTGCCAGTAGCTGCAGAGCTCATGCTGTGAATAGCAATTGTTCCCTGGCTCCTGTTAAGAGCTGCACGGAAAGAGGTGCACACACAAGGAGCCATTTGCAGCGCAAAACAAGAAGTTTACCGGCCTTACAAAACGGAGGAACAAAACAGTATATTATTTGGCGTGATCTAGTGCCACGCACTCACACCTGCCCCCCTGCGTGCAGACGACCGGCTTCCCAGCGCGGGGCGGCTCCGAGCCCTCCCGCCACGGACAACCTTGAACTGGAGAAGAAAAGGCAACGAGGTCTCTGGGGGGGGAGCGGTTTACAAGGGAGGACCCCCCCCCACACACACACACCAAGCCTCGCAATGCTTTCCCTGCGATGGAGCTCAACAGAGAGGCTCCAGTTGCTTCCAGCATCCCAGCATGGGTGTGAACTGGGATTTCTGGCAGGGCCCGACCTTGGTTGCTGTGAAGACAGGGGGCTCCGAGCAGGAGCTTTCATCCGTTCTCCTGGACGGACGCGCCTCATTTTGCTTTACAATTAGTCTGAAACCAATTAAAAAGTCAACATGAAAACCGCATCGAAGAGACAGAATCAGCTTTGTGACACTGGGATGATTTGTGAAGGACTAACAATGGTAATGCTACTAACGCGCCCTTCAAAACCGCCAAGCCGGCGCGAGAAGCACGCCACAAAGAACAGACGAACATTCACCGAGCAGACCGCGACCGGCCCGACGGGACAGACAAACAGCCGGGACACGGGATCAAGTCTTTATCCCTTGCAACCCTCAAGTTCAATGGACGTTTTACAAGTAGACCTCCAAAACCTTCCACGTTCGGTCCGGGCACTGGAAAAGCACGAGCTGCAGTCTCTTAGAGGCAGCGTCAGTAAATGATACAGCTCTCTCGACAGTGGCCTGGGGAAGCAACGTGGCCTGATGGAAGATTATTGCCGGTAAAATGCAGTGAGAATAAGCAGTTGGTGCAATTGCTCTAAGGTTTTGCATCAGCGGAGGCTCTCTCCATAGCTCTGTATTAAAAGGTACGGTCCCACTGGCCGTGTCACGGGCACGGCGGTCCTCGGAGGCGTGCTGCGAGGGACACGTTAACGCCAGGCAGACTTTAGGCCTGTTCGCACCACGCACGGAGGTACTGCGAGGTACGTCACTGGAAGATGGATCAGCGGTCTGGCCCTGGAGCTCTTCAAGTTTCTCATTTCTAAAAACACACGAGTCCTGGTAGTGAGCAGTGCGGCAGAGGTGTACGGCTGTTCAACTCCGCAGGCGAGACGCGCCAACGGAGCAGCAATCTACAGACAGCATCGCTGCTGCACCGGTGATAATGCCGGGAGTCCTACCCACGAGCCTGGCGGCCGTCTCTATCCGCCTGCCCCATCCACGCAGCAAAACCATTGCTAAACTCTTTGGATGAGGTGGGCTGGTACTGCCCCTACACCACTCAGCGGGAGTTTGGCCGCTGTCTTAATGGGGAGCTGGCCTGGGCCAAGTCCCTTTGCCCCACGGAAGAAAAGGAGTGATGCATGTGGCTAATGAAGCCATTTTACATCCTTGCTAGGTTGGGTATCTCTCTTTCGCAAAACTCTTTGCTGGCTGTGCTACTTCTGCATTGCTCCTCAATGCACAGCAAAGACGCAGACATCATAACCTAGCACGACGATCTGTGGCATAATGTACCCGTGTGATTTCTCTCTTCCACTCCACTGTCACAGACAGCGGTAATTTCCCCTGCGTTCAGGCACATATCTGCATAGGCCAGAGACGGCGCTTCAATCTCTCTCTCCCAACCATTATTGTTTAGTGCCTTTCATCTTCCCTTCCTGAAACCGCAGGGTACTGCTAAGATGTATGCGCATATCCTAAAAGAAATGACAGGTTTATCTTATAGAGCAGCAATTTAAAAACCTCTAGGACCGGAAGATTACACCTTTATACATTTAGAGATGATGCGGTGATTGTCACCTAGCTAGACTTGGTGGACTTCATTTTTCCCCAAGCAGAGAAGTTCAGGGAGTTGCCCCCAGCTTTCCTGCAAGGACTTGGAAGTTGCTGCTGCTAAGCGCTCCGACGAGGGGAGCTTATCTCCTCTCGCTGAGGACGGACTCCATCCTTTTAAGAAAACCTGCGTTCCCTGCACACAGTATAGTGGTCATCTTGACGTGGGAACATGGGATCGGAGGGCTGGAAGGGGCACATGCTCCAACCCCCTGCACAAGTGCAGAAATGCCGCTCCTGGAGGGTACAGTTTGCGGACAGCACGGTCCAGACCACTTCGTGCCAGCTGCTGGTAGCACTACACCTGGTTTAGCTGAAAGCAATATATTCTGGCTATTTTAAGAGCAATTTTCTAGAGCAGGAAGACGTGGTATATGAAAAGCACCCCCTCAATGAGAATTTATAGAGATTAGGTGATGTATAGAGATTAAGTGAACACCCCCGGCAAGGATTCAGGATGATTTCTGTTTCATACGCAGCATGCTCTGCTAAAATAAGTCTGCAATTACCCTCGCCGGAAAAGACATAGAAGCAAAATGGTCTGGTACACACATCTCTCTTGACCTTTGTCACGCGTGCTGAAGTTGTGTGATTCAGAATACAAATTTCAATGGGCAGGCAGCTGTCTTTCTTGTCTGTAAACTGCTCAGTAAACCCATCTCCCTCTGTAATTAATAACCATACCAAAAATAGCTGCAACTTCACATATCTCTGGGCAAAAGCACCGGTTGCCATGTCTCCATTTCTTTCGGTAATTATCAGCAAGTGTCACAAGAAGTACATAGCCGTCCAGTGAATGACATGATAGGCAATGAGGAGCACTAATGACATTGTCTCAATAGCAGAGCCCTGTGAGAACGATTGCATTTCTTCACGATGTCATCTTAGCATCAACAGAACTGATTGCCAAGTTCATGCCCAGTGCCATTGCTCGTCTGCTTCGTTAATTTGGCCACTTATTTTGCTAAAACCGAAGCCACAGACACGGCCTCTGTTGTGCATCCAGAACAGGGCCCGGGCGTGCTGAGCTGTGGCCTGGCTGCTCACCCTTGCCCCAAGGCCTCCAGACGGGACAGTCATCGAGGCAAGTCTCTGGATGCTTCACAAGAAACCGCAGCCCATCGTTTTCATAAAAGTTGTTGTGTTTGTTTAGGATTCCCCTGCTGGGACTTTCGTCCTGCTTGGACCCTTTCCGCAATGACACCAAACCCCTGCAGGGAGGCCGAGGACTACCCACACGGATGGGGAGACTGCTTGGTCTGGCCCTCCTCGGGACAGGACGACAGAGACGTGCAAAACACAACTGCATAAGACCCTGTTTCTCTCTTGCAATACCTACAGCGCCGGGTGCTAATCCCCTCCCACACGGACCTACCACTTGACTGGCGCCGGCCGACTCTTCAAAGGCTCCTGGACGTGGATATTCACAGGCTTGCGGCCAGACGGGTACTGATGAAGCCTGGTGGCCTTGTTACCATTTCTTTAGGCAGACCTCTGAGCAGTCACTGAATCTGCTTCTGTGAAGGACGCCCCCTGAATACCTGCCCGTGCACGAATGACGGGAGCAACCCCCCGAGGAGAGCTACGTCCCTCAAGTCAAAGGAAGCATTGCCCCTAATTTAGATACGTTTCTGAATTCAAGTCCTAGTTCTCTGTATTACCGTAGGCCATCGTATTGTTATTACAGCTCCTCTTCTAGCAGTCAGACAGTGTCCTAACTGCAACAAAAGTGACATTTAAACCCATGCAGGCAAGAGCGTTACTGCATTACGCCAAACGCCAGGAGACGCGTGCTGTTGACAAGACATGGACGTTTCAGGTCTTTGACTAGATGTGGTCCTTTCCGCAGGAATGGCGTCCGGGGCCTGCGGATGCTGGAAAGCAGAGTACAACAGTGAGAGCTAACGCCTTGTCACCTGAATGACCGCTTCCTTGCAGGGCCTGAGGTTTCATGCGAGCCAACGTCCACAAAACTGCTGTTACCTTTCCAGCCCCTGGTCCACGGGGGTGGAACGGGAACGGGTGCCGGCGCGCTCTCCGTCCTGAACCGGTCCTTGTCTAAAGCGAAGGGAGGGACCGGCTGTCGGGTTAAAGGCTCCCTTCAAGGAAGATGCTGGGTGAAATGCCTGGAGAGCTGAAATGGCTCTTGGTAGGCAAGCTCTCTTCCAACCACCACGCAAAACAACCGCCGTGTTAACAAGCAGAGCCACGGCGTGGACCGGCACACCAGGTGAGGTGGAGGCAGTTCCTAGCTGACTTGCCCCCGCCAGGAGAGATGACAAGAGGGAAAAAAGACCGAGCCCCTTGAAATGAGGGCGGATAAAAGGGTGACGCTCCCCACAAATGGCCCAGGCTCCTTGAATCCATCAAGGTGAAGCCCAGGGCTGCCCCGCTCCCCGGGGCAGGTCAGATCATTAGGAAAACCCTCATCCGTGCACAGCTGGAATTTGCTCCACGGGGAGCCATTAATGAGGCTGCTACATCGACGTAAAGGCTACAAAGCTGTCCCCAACACACACCGGAAGTCAGGTCATTCAGTCCCTCCAAGGGTGGCCCGTCCCAGCCTGACCAGCGCCTCCCCAAATTACCAAGACACATGAAAAACCAGGAGTAATTTAAGACAACCCAGCCGAGTTTGCCTCTGGGATTTGCTCATACCTGAAACAGAAAGGAAATTTCAGGGCACGAGGGTTGAAGAAATAATTAGAAATGAATAATATATCATTGAATTGGCTTTCTCCTGCTTGCAAACTATTCAGGAGCAAATCACCAAGCTGTCACATTTATTCATTACTCAGAATTATGCATGCATTGTGGCAGAAATGCCCCGTCGGTGCCCCTCTCCAGAGACCCGTCTCTGCCAGCCTGGGAGGCTGGTGTTGATCCCTCAGGGCGGGGATCTCCCACCTTGTCTGCAGACAAAAGCCTGGCGCCTGGGAGGCGATGCTCTAGTCACCTGGGCGGGGGGGGAAAGCCCGGCCCTGCGCGCGGGCCCAGGTAGCCAGGGATGCTTGGGAGATGGGTCGGCTTGTGGCCAGTATTGGCAGCTTCGATTGGACCGGGCTGCTGAGGTCAGAGAGGGGATAAAAAGGCCTGGGCCAGGAAGAAGGCAGCCATTATCCATGCGGTCATCCAGGTGAATCTGAACCTGGCTCTCTACTCATCACCGCATGCTGCAAGAGTGCCCTGCCTCCAGAGGAAACAACAAGCACCTCTGGACGATGCGAGTGAGTAACCTACTAGAGATCCGATCAGATATTTAGCTTCAGTAACTCAGATGCGTGTTGAAACGGCTACCTCAGCCACCCTGGTTTGCTCTATGGGATTCCT
>NW_005842103.1:962899-963498 GCF_000455745.1 Alligator sinensis | reverse complement strand
CAGAGCCAGAAGTGAGTCCAGAGCCTTGGATGGTGGCAGCGGGACCCCCAGGCTAGCGGGTGTGCTCCAGGGAAGGGGTCGGCCGGACGGGAGGCACCCCAGGGAGGCACTCGGAGCCTGGACGGTGGTCGGGCGCAGGGAGGTGGGCGGCTCAACGCAGGAGCGCCCCCTACTGGCACGCCACATGCATTTCCTGGCAACAATAAATTCTTCTTAGGTGAGTGACTTGGAAACAGTTAGTTGCAGATGTACAGTATTCAGACATCTACATGTGCACTCCTTTTGTTAATTATGCCGCTTCTGTTCCCTGACTAGATGAGTTATGTAACCTATACTACCCGATAAAACATGAATTGCCCATTTCAGATATGACACTCAAACATACAAACTGAATTACATCGCCAGCAAAAGGCACTATTTTAAATGTGTGTTGCTTGCTTTTATGTGAGAAAAGCTGAAGCCTTCAAATGAGCTGTAGCTATAGAGAGACCAAGAAGAAAAATGTTGTGTTTAGAGTCAAACTCGAATTCACATCCAAATTAAACCGAGTATTAGCAGAACTCTTTTCCCTTTAATGCTGTTCATCGATATTTTGAACC
>NW_005842103.1:960263-962868 GCF_000455745.1 Alligator sinensis | reverse complement strand
CGCTTTCAGATTCAGCTCCACTGCTTCTTGAAAATGCTCTTGTAAAGGTGACATCTCCTCTAGATTAGGGAAATTATTCAGGTCCTTGAGATTAGGCATTTTAAATTTATTTTTTACTCCAAACTGCACAACTTGGCCAGATGGAAGGGATCATGTTCCTGGATGTACGGACCTGCTTTCAATGTTCCCGACACGGTTATGTCTTAGGTGGTCTGTACAAAGCCAAATCTTGTTGAGTTACAAGAACAGAACAAAGCGCTTTTAAAACCGGCAGAGTATAACCACCGCGGCATTGACTTGTCAAGTTGAGTCAGAGAAAAGTCCACTGCTTTATTCGGTGGAGTTGAGACTGGAGAAAATCGGTATAAGTGAGATATAAAACTAGACAACAGAGGAATATTGTAACCTCCAAAGACTTTTAACTGCAATAGCATCAGTAAAAAAATATATTACGTGTCATCAAAAACTTCCAATTTAATTTTAGATAAAATCTGTTGCTAGAAATATGGGTCCAAATGAGAGTTTTTGACACTGCTGCTACTGGAGGTAAAATGCCTGCGTCGGCCTCGTCCGTCAAAACGACTCCTTTTCAAGCAAGATCTCCGAGACTCCTCGAGTCCCGATGCGCGGGCAGAACAGGAATCCTCGTTCCGCTGCTGAAGCAGTCCGTGCCTACAGAAGTCAATAAAAACATCACTTTGGGTTCACTGGGCACTGGATCAAGGTGATGAAGAGACTTAACATTTTTGTCAGTGCTTCAGGATTTCTCTCTGTGAATTTAAGCAGAGCTCGGGATGAGCTAGCGCAGTTTCGTAGTGGACACGTGTGACATCCTGATGGGCGATGAGAAACCCCGTTCCACAGGCGGCTGCGTGCGCAGGGAGGACTATTGATCTACTTAAAAGGGAAAAGACAGAAACCTGCAGACACATCCAGTTGATTAGGGCTCATCAAATACCGGCTGAACGCAAGCTCCTGATAGCAGCTGCGCACAGATAGCGCGTTGAACAGGCGTCCCGAGGGCACCGGGGCCCAGACACGTGCAGCCTTCCCCGGAAAGGCTCCGGTCTTCGTCATTAGCACAAGCGCTTGTGGCAGGGCTACAAGTACCAGCTCTGCAGGATCAGGACCATAATGCATACCCTTGCACAGCAGTGCTAGGACTCCTTTGACCCATAGCATGGACCCACTGGGCAACTTAAACGACGGGGATCACTGTTAAATATACATTCGTTAGGCGAAAGACTCAAAATGAATTCAGCTCACACTTGGCAAAGTTATCAGACGCCGGGCCTTCCAGCACACCTTATGCCAGGTACTGTCACGTTGTGCTGCTTGGAAGTTGTCCAGCAAACCAGACTTTAACAGGAAAATGCTAATTTGCTGAGCCTGAAAAGTTTCCCCTGAAGCGTCTGGGGTTTGATGCAGAATCCGGGGTGCGGCTCTCACAGACCCGACGCCTCCAGGGTCCGCAGCTCTGGGTCAGCCCCTCCATGCAGACTGCCGGGGCCTGGGGAGCGGATGCTTGCAGGGCACATCTACCAGGCACCCTGTCTAGGACAGGGACCACGGGATCCTGGGTCTGCGACTCCCGGGCAGGCAGGCGCTCTGCCACGGAGCTGGGAGCCCAGTGCTAACCAGAGCCGCGACAGTGGGATCCCATGGTGCAGTCTAATCCAGACGCGGGGTGCAGCCAGGCCATCTGGATCCGCCCCTGCCTAACACTGCAGCGGTCCAGCTGCTTCTCCTGTGGATAAGAAAGCAAGATTTGGCCCCGAGATGCCTGTTAGGGACTGAGCGCACATTGCCACCGCCCTCGTTGCCAGCCAGGCTCCTCGAGTTCCCCCGAAGGCTCGCGATCTCTCTCTAGGCCACGTTCAGCTCTCATGCCAGTGTGACCCCATACGTTTTAATGGCTGGAGTCCTCACTTCTGGTGGTGTTAGCGTGGGCAGAGTAGGGCCCAAGCTCTCTGGCTGCGTGCAGACCCGCACGGCCGAGCGACGCTATACATGCCGTGCTAACTTCCAAATAATGTTTCCAATTAGGCGTGTGAAGAGGCCACTTCTTAAAGCTGATTTGAAAGCTTGAAAGAGATTGCATAATTAGGACAATTTCAATCAAGTCTTACAAAATATCCTGGATGCGGCTTAGCCAACCGATGCACCAGAAAGCAGTTTCGTGCAAAACAGGGTTTGCTCGCTCTCTCTCCGCAGGCAGCCGGCACGCTGGCTCAACCGGCCCCAAAACCCCTGCTCAGAGAAACGCCGGTTCAGTGCATCGGTTTCGGAAGGAGGAAATGCCTGTGAAACATCCCCCGTGTCCACTCCAAGAAGTTACGTGCTTGCAGCTGTGAGCCTTCCTCTTCTTCAGAGCATTTCTCAACTCAGCAAGGCTCTCCAGCACCTGCTTAAAGCTTGTCTGGACAGAGGCTGTTGACAGATGTACTCCACTGGACAGCACAAGCAGTGGTAAACAGCACGCCTAGTCCCTATTTCTAGCTTCGTTAGCAGACCTTTTAATGGGAGACTCATTTGAAGGACAGATCCTGTCCTTGACCCCAAAAGCGTCAACACCTCCTCTCCGCCTGCTGCACACACGACGACA
>NW_005842103.1:956282-960230 GCF_000455745.1 Alligator sinensis | reverse complement strand
AAATACAAAATGCACCATGGCTATTTCTACCCCACCCGTGCCCCCTCCAATGAAGACGTGAAGCCAGGTAAAAATACACCTTGGCTCGTTCTGTGTCCTCGAGTTAAATACAGATGCTGAGGCTGCTGCTCTCTCGGTCCCAGGGGGCCTGTCTGCATCCGAAAATGTATGCACCTGCTGTAAGTGTTTTTCTGGGTTGCAACTTAATGCTTAGCACTCTGTGCAGTCGAATATTTATTCCTCTGAGAGCTGGCCTTAAATTAGGAGACACTTACCATCTCCCTTGCTTGGCCCCGTGCCACTTGGCGGCATGGATGCGACTCTTGCAGGGCGTAGCAGAAACCGGTGACAGGCTGAGGTCTGCTTTGGAGAACCCCTTAGCTCTCCGTCAGGAAGCGGCGCGCCGTCCTGCACGCTGCAGGC
This sequence comes from Alligator sinensis, assembly GCF_000455745.1. NCBI lineage: Eukaryota > Metazoa > Chordata > Crocodylia > Alligatoridae > Alligator > Alligator sinensis. The sequence goes on along the minus strand of NW_005842103.1, from coordinate 959,807 downwards.
CAAGACCCAGGATGACTGCCTGGGGGCAACCAATGCAAGCACCGGGAGCAGGTGCACCCTGCAATTATTTCCAAAGCAAGGAAAGCAAAACCTGCAAACGGTTGTGCTGGCTGATGTGTCAACACGGCAGGGAGCAGGCTTGACTTGGGCAGACCGTAGCAGGCTGCGCCATAAGCTCGTGCCTTGCTAGCCTGCCCCCGCTCTCAGTCCAGAACTGAAGCCAGAAAAGACCCCTGGATCGTCCAGTCCAAGCCCCTGCACGTCGCTGGCCGTTTCATCTCTCCCAAACACCCTCTCTCAAGCCCAAAGGTTTAGTTAGGACTGTGTTAAGAATAAGATATGAACTACATGCAGAAAACGGGCAAGACCAAGGCATCAGCAAGACCCCAGTGCCCTGAAAAGAGAGGGCATGCACCCCGCTGCCGTGCTGCAAGAACTCAAGTCACACCAGCCCTCAGAAACGGGGGCTTGCACCGCCGTGCAGCAGACGACGCGCGTCCACACTCCTGCACCCTCTCGCGGCTCCTTCGGAGGCCAGCGAGCTCCCGGGTGTGCTCTGCGCCGCCGGCCCCACTCCTGCAGCAGAGCCAGGGACTTCTCCAGGAACGGGGCAGCACAGGCGAGGCCTGAGAAGCTGAGAACATGCACCCATGGTCCCAGCGGCCATGCAAAACCCCCCAAAGTCCCTGCCAGTCTGGCCTGGAGGATGATTCCTTCCCATACCCGACTCTAGAGACCGGCGTGAACCCGATCGTGTGAGCATGATGCATGTATCGCACCCGAGGGGACTCCTTGCTGCCCCCCGGGACACCAGACCATCAGCTCGGTTCCCACCCCCAGTTTCGGAGGCTTTGAAGGAAGGTGAAGAAACCCCAGAAGCCAAACTATGTGCCAGGGGAAAACGTCATTCTGCATCATCCCACGTAACTGGCCGAAGCCTCGAAGCATCGGGTTTGGAGAAATGCTTGCCATGTGGATCTGGATGCCTTTTCCACACCCCAGGCCAGGTAAAGAAGAATTTAGACTAATATCTGCCACTTTGACATGGCCTGATGTTTAGAGACAGCGAGCACCCAGGCGTGTCCCAGAAGCCAGGGAGAACATGGGCACTTGACATGTTAGTACAGCAATACTCTGACCACAGGGATCGTCCCCCAGCTCTCCTTAACCGTAGAGTTTAGTCCGTCCGTATACTATAAGTATTCTGGAGACATCAGACAGCCACATGGATAATGATTTCATCAGCATCCGCACATCTGGCTCTTCATACTACTATGGTGTTTTCCGTTTCATGAAAATCCTTTCCTGAAACGCAGCAGTCAAGGGCACTGAAGGTGTTAGAGAAGAAAAAAAAACCCCTCACCTTTTGGTTTCCATTATGCCACCTAGAAAGTAATGATACAGGCAGGGAATGCTTTTAAGAAGTGCCCTGGGCAAAATGAAATAGGTGACTGACTTCGCGACATCACCCATCATTCCCTGAAAGTAGCTCTTGGCTGTAAAAATACAGCGTTCATAACTCGTTGGGTGATGAGAAGGGAATGAGTCCTGCCGGGACAGCTCTATGGCAAACCTCACGTCCTTCTAAAATGCAGGCAGGGGCATATCTATCATTTTCGTGCTGCTTACCCAAGATCAAACACCCGCTCCAGCAGAGCTTCGCGACCGTCTCAGCGGCCATACATAACATGCTTTGCAGGCTCTTCCAGACTACGAGTTGTAGCCGTCCCCAAACTTTGCACTCCTGCTGCCGCGCTTCCTCAGGCTGATGAGAATCCCTAAATAAACATTAACACGATTATCTATTTTCTTGTAAACAGGTTGTGTGAACTTGCCTTTTAACTTGCACCAGAATTAAATTCAGTGTGATGATAAGAACATGTTGACATAGTAAGATGCGTCTGATGAATAATTCAGTCTGCTAGGAGTGATGCACCAAAAGGGACATTTTTCAGATGACTTTGTGTTGACAGGCATTGGCGGCCAATATATGCAACACAATGGGGAATGAGTTGGAAAGCCCATGTGTGTCATCTTTCCAGGTCATTTACTTCTCATCAGTAATAAATAACCTCATGGTTTCATTTAAAATTCCCAACTGGAAAGACTGGAGCATTTTTTACATTGGAAGACAAATGTGCATCAGAATGACGTCAATACCAAGACATTCAAATGAGTCACTATCACACTTCTGACTAACCAAGAAACGGCAAGATTTTTAGGAAGCCACTTCTCAATATGACCGCAACATTCGCAGCAACGGGAGGACAAGAAAGATGCTTCCACCTGCCCGTTATCACAACTGTTGCTTCCTGTTAAGCTGGGGAATAACAACAGGTTTCTGCAATGCCTTTAGGTGCCGTACTAACCTCTGATCTCGAATTAGAAAGACGGCCTAGAAATAGTGGACTCCTTTTTTTTCCCCCCAATCCTTGCTGAGGCGAGTGCCAACGGAGCCTGTGGAAGTTGCTGGGATCACAAGGATTTTAAGATTTGGCTCAATGATCTGCAGAGCCCTGCACTGGAGACGGAGTAATTGCACGTACAAGTACGGACTGGGACGAGTGCTGCGGAGAAGGACCGGGGCGTCACAGCGGACCACAAGCTGAAGATGAGCCAGCACCACGCACTTGTTGTCAAAAGCTGACAGTATACCAGGCTCCATTAATAAATCTCACTTGCAAATCAAGGGGAGTGATTCTGCCGCTCGATTCGGCAGTGGTGAGGCCTCACGTCCAGCGTCCAGTTTTGGGCCTCCACGTCAGGAAGGACGTGGACAGATTGGAAGGAATTTGGCAAAGACTGACAATAATGACGAGGGGCCTGGAAAGCAAGACTTGTGCGGAAGGCTAAAAGAATGAGTCATTTAGTGTTCAAATACCTGAAGGGCAATTATAGAGGATGGAGATGGAGTTTTCTCTGTGGCCAAGGGGAAAGCACTAGGAGCAATGGCCTCGAGCTGCAGCAGAGAAAACCGAGGTTGGAGATGAAGAGAAACTTTCTGGCTATGAGGGTGACCAAGCACTGGATCAGGCACCTAGGGGCAACGTGCAATCTCCATCCTTGGAAGCGGTCAGTAGCAGACTGGACACACACGGGGCTGGGATGATTTAATCAGGGATGATCCTGCCTGCAACAGGGCTGGACTAGACCTCGTGAGGTCCCTTCCAACCCTGCTTTCCTCTGATCCTAACACGACCCAGGGAAGCGTCCCAGCTGACACGCAGCAAGGTACCGGCCCCACCGACAGCGACGGGCCTGAGGCCACTTGCAGCATTAGAGGGGCTCGCCCACAACCCGATCCCACCAAAGAGCACGTGCGCCCCTCACCGCCACCCGGTCGAGGAGGTCTGGACACCTCTCTCGCCGGGGAATGTCCTGCCACAGCACCTGGGCGCCGGGCACAGGACGCAGCGCCCCGCGGAAGTCAAGTCCCTCGGACTCTTCCCAGGCAAACGAGGGCCGGAGCCTCATCCCCGTGATCCCCCGGGCATCTTCCAGGAGTAACACGAGACTGGGAGCTTT
>NW_005842103.1:945203-956251 GCF_000455745.1 Alligator sinensis | reverse complement strand
CCAAAGCTCAAAGATTATGAAATGAAATGCCCCTTGCCCTTTAATGCAAACCCACACTGTTTGCACATGCTTAAGCACTGTGCGCTTTAGGGAAATAACCTTTTTTTTCTTTTAAGCCAGAGGTTTTCTTTTATTGTTGCTAAGCGTGTTCCTATGCAGCGATGCCCATCCGCCGCTCTTAATTAAATTTGTAGCCTACGTAGTAAACCCTGCACACAGACAACGGACCCCGTCGCCCTGTTGGCTGCGGCACTGAAACAGCTCATAAAGTGGGAGCACAAGCTCCAACCTTTTTGGAAATTCAGGGAGGCCCAAAGCATGAAAACAAACTGCAGGTAGAGAAAACAGTCCCGTTCCCTCCCCACACAAAAGCCCCCAAATCCCGCTGCGAGATGCCTGACCGCCCAGGGCACTGGGCAGAGGAGCGTGGGCTGGGCTCGGGGATGAGCACTCCTCCAGGGGTTTGCCTACAGAGCAGTTAGGCACCGGGGATCTGGCCCTGCCGACTTGCAATGAGATGTTTTCAGGAGGCGAGAAACGGGGCGGCAGTGCAATCTTGGAGAGGAGGCAGGCGTCTCCCTCCACTGAAATGGGCAACTCCATACTTTGGGACACCTCCCCCCCCCCCCCGGGTGCTCACCTGCATCATTGCACAGCTAAACACCACTAAAACTTTGCCCTTGGTCAGGCGCTTTGTTTCCCTAACACTGTGTAAATAAATTGTGTTCTTATCATGGTATAAAGCTGATTCACTGCATGTTTTAGCATCAAATCGGAGCTGTGACAAAGGCAGGAGAATTAAAACCATCTTTTGCATGATTTCAGTGCAAGCATATGACCTAAATGTCGCATTTAATCAATGATGCTACCTTTTGCAAATCCCGGCCTACATGATCTATTTACAGTTATGCGTTGTAATTATGGCTGATACAAAATGATTAATCAATGCCCCGTTTTCTACACTAATTGATCGCTGTTAACTATTCTATTTGCAACTCCCATTCCATTCGCTAGTTAATACTTATTTAAAGCAACTGAGCAGTTTTTGAATATATAATTCAAGTTAATGAAGCGCTGTCATATTTTCACAGTGTCCTTCCCCAATACTTGCCCAGTAAGTGGTTCTACGAAGCCCAAGGATAAGACGTGGCTGATTTTCAGTATGATTTACAACGGGAGAGTCATTGCACACTTGACAAGTGATAGAAGTTAAGCCAGTTCCTGCTTCCTTTCAGCTCGCGTCACTTCTTTCATTGGATTACAGTGATTAGAAATAGGAGGAGGAGGGTGGGCTGGGAAGGGGGGACTCGGTTTTGCTGCTCAATAGGCAGGATGAGTAACTTACTCGTTCCGGCACATACAGCAATGCCTATTTTTACACACTGCATTGCTCTCTCCCACCCCAAGATGTGCAGCCACCCACACGCCACTTGAAGATGGCACAAGTCACAACAGTTATGTAATGGCAACACTGCCTCAGAAATGTAGGTCTATGTCATCACACACGAAGGTGGGATCAAGCTTCGGCGCTCAACATCGCACGGAAATATCCGTGTCGGGCGTGCGAGAGGAGCCCGGGGTCCCAACGCTTACCTAACCCCCCAGCAGACGCTCTTTGCATCTTCCCGAGCATCAAGATACTCACAGGCCACGCGCGGAGCCGCGCGCTGGGAGAATGGGGAGCCCGGTTGTCGCCCGGTCGGTTATTATCATTAGCGAACGCGAAGCGCGTGGTGGGGAAGGAGCAGCTCCCTCCTCCCCCGGTCTCTCGGGGTGTGAACCCCGTCCCTCTCCGGTTTCACTTCCATGGCTCCCGCAACGGGAAGAGACCAGGGCGAAGGCGTCTGGGCTGTGCCGCCAGCTTGGATGCTACAAATTCAAGGGAAAACAGCCCCACGCAGGCTCAGAGGGTCCAGGATTAAGGCCCATCTCTGGGGTTCCTCGCTGACATCAGCTCAACGTCTTGATGCCAACCTGGTCTTGGCCAGGACGGGCCAAAATGATCATCCATCCACATCTTGTCCTGCCTGGGAAGTCTCCACCCGCTCAGGCGTTGTTACCCGTTTTGGTTGGGATAAATGACTCCCTTGGCCTCTCCATCCCGTGCTCAGGACTATCTCAAGTACACGGTCCACCAGTCTGGCCTCATGACAGCCTCGGGAGTCTTCCCCAAGGGTACAGCCCCTCGCCCTTCACAGCCAGGGCCAGGAAGGAGCCCACGAGCAGGCGGCAGCTCCGTCTCCTGAGCAAACCTCTGGGCCTGACGGCGCAGTTCAGTGCCGTGCATCTTGCACCGCCGACTCATCCGTGAGGCCGGTCCCCAGCCTTGGTGCCAGCAGACCCTTTGATGGGTGCGCTGTAGCACCTTTTGGGGGGCCGCAACTCTCAGGTCCGTTCCGGAAGGACATGAGGTTGGGTTTACCTGCGCCATGCTCACGGATACGTGGTCCTGAGGGCACAGACGCCCCCATGAGGGTAAAACGTCATGGAAAAGAATAAATTAACTGTTGGACGACGTTCAAAATAAAGTTGTCAAAAACAAAACCAGAAAAGCAGATGCGCGCAAGAGAAAAGCAACACAACGGTAGGAATAAAAAGGCTTGGACGCCCCGAGGAGGCTTCCACCAAGGTTTCCGGCCTTGAATTGCAACCCAAGAGAGAGCTCAGAGGGACGGCCAAGCGCGGAGGAGCAGAAAGCACGTGCAGCAATTTATCCCTGGGTCACGGGAGTGGGAGAGGTGGTGGCACGTCTTGCCAGGGGGTAAAGTGCCCGGCTCAAGCTCCCCGGCAAACATGCACCCACTCCCATGAAGAAGGTCGATCCAGACAAGCCCTTGCAAGAGAATCTCTTCATCGTCCCAAGTGATCGTCAAAGCTGGGGATCGCTGCCTTTGCACTTTAAAGAACCTCAAAAATGAAAACATCAATGTTTTAATACGGATGTGGTTTTCTCTCTACCCACTCCTTTCAATCTAGGGCGGTATTTGTAAGCATGCATTTTTCCTATTTCTTAGCACAAGAGAAGCGGTTATTAAAATGCAGATGTTTCAGGCTTCAATCACGTCGCAGGCTTCTGATGTTAAAATCTCAAAAACTGATCTGTGCGCTGACTTAAAAACCAAGGCAGCTTTTGCAGTTGGTGATGGTAAAATGATACGCAGTACTGATATTTCTCTCGTGTAATACTTGTACAGGAGCCAGATTTCAAAAGTAATTTTAAATAGGACATTAAAATAATTACATAATGCACTCTAGATAGTGAATTTTTGTCCTTGAATATATTAATATGATATTAGCCACTTAAAATACATGTTTTTGTCCTCAGTGTATATCAGTTAGTGACATCCTGCATCCCTCTACTTCGTGTTCACAGAAGCACCATCTTGGATACACACCGACTCCAAACGCTGTTCTCAAAATGTTTTCTTCTTCATAAAACGGGGGGTTTAAAATGCCCAAACAAGCAAAGAAGCCGATTCGTCATTGCTTTGCAAGAGGCAGAAGGGGAAGAGTTGGGCATCTTGCACAGAATATAAATAACTTCATCTACAGGTCTGTGCCATTGGAAAGACCAAGGAGATGCCTAGTGCAGGGACTGGACTGGACCCGAGGATCTTGCGCGGTCCCTTCCAGCCCCTGACAATTGTGAATCTGCGAGATGGGCTGTGATGGAAGAACAAAAGGGATCCAAACTTAAGAATTTGAAATGAAAGAATAAAATGAATGTATTTGCCCTCCCTCCTGCATGCAAGCCTTCAGAAGTAGAGAAAAAAGCCAATTATTTGTTCAAGTTGGAAAGCGCTAACAGTAGGTTGAATGCTGAGCCTGTCAGGTGTTATTACAGAGTAGAGAAAACAGGTATTGAATTTAAAACATCTGGGAGCCTGGATCGTTATCTGCTTGCCATCCCACGCCCCCAGCACGAGCATCTCGTGTGCTACCCTACTCCCCGCACAGCTCAGCGTCACACTTGCGAAGCAATTTGTCCAAATACCTCTGAGAGTGAGCACAGCTGTAGCCACGTGTCTACACATTCAATGCTAAATAGCCATTGGAGGAAAAGAGAAAAACCCCAACAAACCAGAGACCTAAACCCAGGACACCCCTCCCGAGCAAGCGCCCCAACCACTAGGATAGAGTCGGGCTCCCCCTGGCTTGCACCAGGCCTCTCGCACTCTTGGCTGCACGCTGGGGCGGGCACTGCCATCTCCAACTATCCTACCAGCTGGTGGTGGCACCGGTCTCCTTCGGGGCTGGGAGAGGGGGCTTGAACCCCCTCAGGCTGACGAGGCTATGGGATCCCTATCTGAGCAAGTGCTCTAACCACTAGTCTTGTGCACGAGGAGGGCAGCAGCCGGAGCAGCTGTTAAAAGCGCAAGCCCGTCCAAGACTTGGTCAATGAACGCCGGTGGGTGCTTCCTTCAGGGGGTCCTTTTGGGCTCCTCGGAGGGGCAGGAGCTCCTGCTGGCCGGCTTTAAGCAGCTCCCTGCTTGACCGTCAGGTTTTTGAGGTGCTTAACTCTCCTCTGGGAGCTCACATGCCTCTCTCCGGGCTCTGGGACCGGGTGCTAAACCTACCATGCAAACACCCCGCATCGCAGGGAGGCTGGCCCACGTTAACCCTGCTCTTTGCTGGGTTTAAACCTTCTCCCTCTCAAGGGGTTACGGCGTCCCAGGCTCTCATAGGTGATGGAGCAGCTATCAGGGTCGGCTTTCTCTTTCTACCACCGTTCTTGCTGGCTTCACCTACCCATCAGCAGAGCCGCTTCGCAGCTTTCCTACTGTCTTGTGCCACCCAAGGCAGGACAGCATCTCCAGGCGGTCCGTCACCACTCCGTGTGGGATGCACAGCGCCGGGCTGCACCGCACCGGAGCTGCACGCAACGACGCGAGACGTCACAGCACCAATTCCGGATCTGGCTCTGTCACCTTAGGGCAGGATAGATGCTGCCCCCACAAGCAGCCCGTGCAAGAGGGTCGGTCGTGCCTACTGCTAGCGTAGCTCTGCTCTGTTTGTCGCGGGCGCGAGCAGCGCTCCAGGTGTTGGAAGATCTTGCTCTACAGGGCCTGAATTAAAAGTAAGGCCATGAGTGGTATCATCGGGGAACACGCATTATTGAAAAAAGGAGCCAAAGGGGAAGGCTTGGCCTGCTCAGGGAAGCGTTCTGGAAATTCACTTGCACAGGATCACTTCTGCCTTTACATAATTTATTACACTCAGAATTAAAGTTTTTGATTAAAACAGACATTCCTGAGCGTCTCGCTGGAGGCGGCTCTAGCAGCGAGAAGTGACACTCTGGCGAGTCCATCACAGAAACCAGCCGCTGAAGCTAGGAGCCAGGTTTCAAATGGGTTTCGGGGTAGAAGCAGCGCTTGCAAGCTTAACATCGCGTGACGGCTCAGAGACCGACGTGCCGCCATAACTGGCCTACCGCAGCTAGCTTTACCGTTACTGCAAACTGGTTTATAATCCCCGGCACTGCTTTGGAGCTGTGCAATGGGAGCAATGTTAATCTGCGTGGTCACCGTCAGGAAGCGGAGGAGAAACGCCCATTCGGAGGTCAGACTCCCCAGCCCGCGGGGAGCAGAGTCGGCCCGGCGGCTTAAACCCACTAACAACATGACAGCTGATACCTCAAAGCCACGCCATCTCATTTAGCATCTTGTCACACCCTTTCAAGTACATCAGTAGTGCCGGGGTCGGGGAGCGAGAGAGAGAGACGGTGTGAGCCAGGCAGGGAAGGCGCTTGCCGTGAGCCCGGGGGCCAGCCCTGGCTCCGATGACTGCTCATGTATTCTGGAGCAGAGCGGGGACTCTGTTTTGCAGGACTGAGATTTAGCGAGTCTATGTCAGGTACAGCGGTCTTCTCCAGGATTACTGTCTGGGGCTGTTTAAGTCTCTTTTTTTCTGGTTAAATACCCTGAAGGATAACAGCTTCACCGTCTTACAGGGGCTAATGCTCACAGTGGGAGTCTACTTCCTTACGGCATAGGCGTTTTTGCATGCAGTTGGAAACCGCACGTCTTATTTTCAGCATTGAAGTTTCTTAATAATCTAAAGACCCAGTCTCAGGGGCTCTACCTAGAAGAAAGCCAACTGTTGGTGGGGATTTGGGGATCAGATCTACATTTTATAATGAAGTGCTCCTCGCTCTGGACAAAAGACGGTCACACCTGCGTGCGCTGCTCACGCGCTCTGCAGTTGCTGGATGAGCCCGGGGTAGACACGGCTTATTACAGGCAGAAGATGAAAGCACAGATCCATGCATCACACCCAGCACACACTGCAGGGCTTTGGCTGAAAGACCCCAGCTCTCACTGATCTCCCCAGGATAAATATGGAAAGGCTGCCATAATGCTGGCAGCACCTGAAATTCACACCTTGATCTTCCACCTGTGATAGAACAAATGAATCTGTGAAAGATCAAATCAGAAAAGAAGTCAGCAAATACAAACCCTCACTTGAAATCATAAGAAGAAGAAAGATGCAGTGGTTTGGACATGTCACAAGAAGGCCCGGCACCGCTGCCAGCACCATCCTGCAGGGTGCTGCGGACGGATGAAGAAGAGGAGGAAGACCTACGACAAGGTGGGTCACCAAGGTTAAAGCTGGTGATTAAGCTGACCGACTGTACAAGGATTGCAAAAGACCGGGAAGAACGGAGGAAAGTTCTTGCTACAAGCAAAGGTGCCCAAGCGGTCGGTGCGGCCTCGGAGCTCACTTACATACTGTAAAAAGTTAACTATTGCTTCTCACGTCACAAACCTGTTGAGCAAATGGGACATCTGACAGCCGACCTTCCACTGGCCTGGAGCTTGCCACCTGTCCTTCAGGCAAGGAGTGCTTTTTACTTGGTAACTGCAGCACTTGGGTTATTACCGGCTGGAAAAACTCCAGTTCAACGAATCCAGGCCCAAGCCGGAGCTGTTTCCATTTCAGTGCAGTCCCGGTGGCACCTGGCCACGTTTCACAACCCGGCTGGTGCCCGGCCAGCTCTCGCCGAGCTCCTTGGACTGCCTTGAACTTGGGGACAAGGCTTGCAAGGGTCCCGGCTCAGAGTAGCCTGCAATGCGGCGGGAGTTTGATGCCGAAGGGTGGCCCGCCTGCCAAGCAGATGACCCCAGGACAGGGCTCCGCGCCCTTTGGTGGAGAACGCCGCCGTGTTTGGTTTTCATTCGAAATGGGATGAAACCGCGTTTCAAAATACTGAAATCCTCCGCAAAACCCCAATACCCTTGTCTGCCCAGCCTTAGTCTTCAGGCCACAGTGCTAGTAAAACACGAGTTCTCCAGGAGCACAGCCATGCTTTCCTGTTAACTAACAGGTATAAAGCAATATCTCAATCTGCCAGGATTTTGTAGGGAATCACCGTACCATCTGTCTGCTCCTCTGCTCCAAGAATGGAAAGACAATTGAAAAAGAAACCATGTACTCTCTGCATAAAAAGGTCTTTTTTTTGTTTTTTTACCCTAAGTACTGTCCAGATGAGGGAAACCTTGGTAAATTCACCTTGGTGGTCACGAGTAAAATAAACTAGTGACGGGTTATTCTGCACGAAGGTCTTTTTTTATCATTGGTATCCTCTGTCAAGTTTGGATCTGATTTATTATAGCAGGTGTTGTACCTGCAACACAAATGCTGTCGCTTCCACAAAGGAAGCCTGCTGTCACCAAACCAACATTTTGATTGGCTCTATGACAAGCCTTTCCTATGACTTACAATCTCACACAGGCCCCTGAAACACGCTGCGCTTGTGCTTGGACTCAACCCAAAACAAGACAAAAGTTTGGCTGACACTCATTTGAACTCCGTGTTCAAAGCACACCTCAGCATGGGGCGCAAAGGGACGCCACAGAAATGGAAACAGGAAGGATTATCATAAATGGAAACTGCCAAATTCTGCAGAGATAATTGTGACATCATTGGTGGACATCATGCGGACAGCCAGAAACTTGATTGAAAAAGGAAATAATCAACTAATTACATACTGACAAGCAGAAATATTGGGAAAGGAAATGCAGAAAAAAACTGCAAAGCATTTTAACAAGGTTTTAAGAAGCTATTACTAAGCTGATAAGAGAAGTTTTAGCAGGTGCTACATATATTTGCATGTATAATTTTCCTTCAGTTTTATACTGAATTCCTAATTAAGCAATGAGTAAAGGCAACATTTGCAAAAGAACAGTTTGGAGGGGGGTTGCACCTGCAAAATATGTCCTTGTACTTTTGCACCTGATAAGTGCAGGTGCAAACCTGGAAGTAAAAGATGCGAGTGGCAAGATTCATAGCAGCCGCAGTTAATCCTTCTGAGGCAAAGATGCAGATGTATGTCTTTCAGGTGGAAGAAGGAAAAGCAAATGCCAGCTCCGCGGGGCGCCAGCGGAAATTCAGAAGTGTAACCCCACGCGGGAAGTTTGATGTTTGCTGCTGCGTCACGGCCGCTTGTATCGCTTCATGAGAACCCTTTATTCAGGTTACTCGCTACCGCACAGATCATGTCAAAGAGCTACCTGGTTTTCAATGCTCTCTTTTATCACAGACATGACGTTACTAGAACGTGCTTCACAGTGCTACAAAATTGGTTGTTTTTTCCCCTAAAATACAACATGCATTCACAGCTTATGAAAGCAGTTAATCCAGTATGCCACTGGGTTGAGCAGCAATCAGTTCAGTGAAGCAGAGGTATTCCAGAAACAGCTACTGCCCATTGTTAGAAATAATACTGCACTTGCATACAAACAAATGATCATGGATACTGCTCTTTTGGGCCATTCTGGGTTTGAAGAAAAGGGGCATAAATTGTAATTGCTATGCTACTCTTTAGCCATAGAGAATTAACCTCCCTAGCCTGGATTTGAGTTTTTAAATAAATGCAAAAAAAAAGGAGAGCTGCATTACCTTTTACAATCACCTTTTCACCTGGAGGCAACTCAGTTCCCAGCCTGGCTCTCCTGCCCACATCTACTCCCTTGAAATACATTTGAAGACTGCTTATTATATATATGCATATACACACACGCACGCACACACATACCTATATATATTTCTTAGAAAGGCTTTTTTTCACGTGGCCCACAGAGCTAGAAAGTAAACCCGCACTCTCCAGGAACCACTGAAACGAGGTGAGTTCACGTGCACGTGCATGTGCTCTCCAGGAGCAAAGCAGGGAAAGGTAGTTCACACCAGAGCGGCACCGACCGTTTTGCTGATCACAAGGACCAGCCCAGGGCGAGACCTGGAAGGCAGGGAGACCTCAAGGAGGAGAAAACCGCGCGATTTCAATTGTAGAGCAGCAGGTTCTCAACATGCAGGTAAACGAGACAAGGAAACGTTCATTTAAAACATCCTCAGATGGCAGAGTGTGCTGGGCAGGCGACAGGAAAGGCCGGGGAAGGCTCCCATAAGGACCTGAACTGCCTGGGGAGCTCTCCCGAACGGCTCGGGCAGCGTCGGGGGATGCAGGGCAGAGACCAAGACAAGACAACGGGATCTTATAATACGAGAGAGCTGCCTGGTCCACGGAGGAGGCGGCATGCCGGTGAGTTGTGCACTCGGGTCGTCAGACGGAAATTGCCCAGGATTCAGGGGACGAGTTTGTGCTTTGCAATTAGTCTGTTGGTCCACATTGGAAGCACGGCTGCCACGCCACATGCTTTGTCGCTGCAGGTCAGCATAGCAGTGTCGCCCCGCAGGACTATTTTCGCAGGTTTTGGGGCAGGTCGGGGGGTGCTATTGTGTTCTGCCTTGTATTTCACTGAAGGACTTAAACTCCCTTCCCCAACAGCGTGACCCCAGAGCAGCAAACTCAGATTGCCTCCTCCAGAGGACGAGGGGATTTCGTACAAACTGAATTACGCTTGAAAAATTCTCACTTTCCTTTCTCTCCCCCACAGAAGAGGCACAAGCACCGATCCCGTCTGCTTTCGCTGCTTCTCACAGACTCCCACAAGGTCGCCGACCCAGCGGCAGGAGACAAACGGGCTGATAAACCAAGAGGAAGACTGCACCCGTCAGAGCGCCAACAGGGAAGGACGGATCCGGTGCTGGGGAAGCAGCCCCCTCGCACGCCGCGTCTCTGCCGCGCGCTCGCAGCGCCTCCGAAACACCGACAGCCGGGAAAATGTCACCTCTTGTAAGTGATATTTCTGAGATTTGTTTGAAGTTAAAAGAAAAAAAAACCCCTGCGTTTCAGTGGGGCTGCTTCCAAATGCCCTGTCAAAACAGTTTTGATGGAAAACTGAGTTTTAAACTAAACGAAAGCGCTGACGGGAATGCCTCTTTTTCTGGAAAAACAAATATTTTTCATCCGAAATGGAAAACTCCCAAAACAAAAAAGGAGCATTTCTGGGTTAATAAACTGCTGCTCTTCAATATCTTCATCAGCGACTTGGACGAGGGAGTGAAGTGTACTCTGCCACTTCCGCTAGTGCCGCGTGTTCGAATCCCAGCCCCCTGCGACGCTGCGCTACTCTCCATGCCTGAGCACCGACGTTAGGGTGAACCGACGCAGGCAGGAGTAGCTCGTGCTCTTCCAGTAACGTGGTTTTCTGTACCTGCCCCAGACTAGTGCTGCCCACAGGCGTAATGCGAGGGACTAAGAGACTGTCAAGACTTGGGCATTAAAAGAGGAGGAGGGTTCGGAGGCAGACGGGGAGAGCATCCCCCATTGAATTTCCAGGCCAAGAGGCTTCCTTTGCAAGGCAAGCTTTTGGAAAAGAACATAAAGAGAAAAGAAATATTCATCAGTAATTTCTGCTGAGACTGCACACACCACAGATTCATAATGTTAATGTTTTCTGCTTCTACGGATGTGACAAATATATAGCTTGCAATTACAGAAATGGAATATAATTAACGACTTACAGTTGAGTCCTGTAATGGGATAGCATCTTCAAAAGCAGAATTAGAGCCCAAAAGGTGAATGGGAGGCCACTTCAGAGATCTGCATTCGTGGCATCGTATAAGAGAGGACCTGCTTCGAGGCCCCGAGAAACCTTCCTTCTACGCCGGGCTAGAGACCGGCGCTGACCTGCCCGAGGAAGGAGTTC
>NW_005842103.1:939558-945167 GCF_000455745.1 Alligator sinensis | reverse complement strand
CAGCAGGAAGAGCAGGGACTGTGTGACCAAAAGAAGGATGCAAAACTGGGAAGGAGCAAGGGGAAGTGAAGAAATGCAAGACTAGACCGCCAGAAGTGGGCCACTTTCCATCCAGACAGATTTCCTGGGCCCCGTGTTCATGAACTTCACCTCCGTCACGGGAGCAGGACTGTCCTGTGCGACTGAAAACCAGGACCAAGGCGTCTGTAACTGGCCGTTCAGCATTCAAGGAAAAAAAGATGAGCACCTAGAAAGTGTGGGCTCGATTTGTGAGAGCCGAGTCGGGCTCCTGGAAGAAAGTTAAAGCCCTGCACAAGGATGTACAACACGTTTCAAGACACGAACGGATATTAAAGAAAAGCAGCATTGGGACACGTGGTTACCTTCTGCTTTCCCTGTTACCCAACCCGTTCATCCTGGCCTCAGGCTTCGTGCAGGGGACGGGCTTCTCCTCCCCTGCAAGCCCGGTTGTGCCGCTTTAGTTGATCCCGGCCGGCTTTTAATTGCCGCTCTGCCCCTGCTTCTACCGTCTCGTTCAAATTGCACACGGTCATGTGCAGCTCGCGTCTTGGGGGCTCATCCTGCTGTCCTTATTCGGGCAAGACTCCCAGTGATGCCCATGGGACACTTCTCTACAGTAGAGGAATACGACTTTCTCTATAGTAGAGGGACCCAGGGTATCTGGATGGAGGCACTTCCAACCTCGGTGCCAGGTCTAGAGAGAAGGGTTTCGATAGGCCTTTTATGCTTTTAAACTGAGTCCATTTGATTCTGCCTGACAATTTTTCTAAGCAAAGGAGCCAAAGCCTGAAACAACGTGTAAAGGCAGGTTTAGAAATGTTCCCTCTTAATTTCAGTATTTTCCCCACAATTCGATTCATTCGGCATTAGGTTCATTATTATTTCTTGCCTTCACTGAAGACGGGCTCTTGCCTGGTGGGGCCAGGCTGGGTCACAACCCAGCTGATTTGGGGAGCAGGCTCTGCAGTCAGAAAGGCGATGTCCTTGCTCAAGTCGGTACCAAACCAATGCCCGAGCCCTGTGCTAGGCCGTGTAACACAGCTGCACGGGCCATAAGGACCTGAGGTTAGAAACACAGAAACCCGAGGATCTCAGCGCTTACAAAATAAGACCGCTCGTGGCATTACAGTGCAGGCGGGACCATGCATGTGTGTGCTCGCGCTGTCGTTACACAGGACGGCCCTGCTGCGCCGTGTGCTGCAAAAGCACGAGGCCCCGAAGAGCCTGCAGCCCAGCACCCCAGGCAAATTTGGACTCCGATCGTTATGTTAAAGCACGCCTAACTTGCCCCTGGACATGCGCCACCCTCGATCATCACCGCATCGCAGCAGTATCTAGAACCACAGCAGGATCTACGTCCCTCTGGGACGTGCATATGAATTTACACATGCTCTTCTTCATTTTCCGTCCCGAGCCATTGCATATATTGCTCTGAGCTGTTAAAGCTCGCCTTGAGGTTGGTGTGTAGCTCGAGCCTCTGTCCATCATCTGCAAAGTTTTAGTGCATTTCTGTTTGACTCCTGTTTTCTTGTCTTAGCCTGTTGTGATGGGTCTTTTATCCCGCTCTGTACGGTGCAGGCGTTAAACGCTCCAGACCGAGGCTGACGGAAATCAATTGAGATCAGTCGCAGACTCTGCAGCTCTGTTGCTTATGGCAGGTTCCTTGGGGTCAAACCTTAGCCTCAGGGAGCAGATGAATTATTTTCAATTATTAAACTGGTTTGTCCTGTTAAACATTTAATAAAGCTTAATTAATTAACTACAAGTACCAGATTGGGAAAATTACAAGAGGAGGAACAATAATGCGCAAGAAACAAAGAGAATGTGTTAATTATTTTCCAGGAGGGACAGAAGAGCTTTGTAGTCTGAAACCCTTATGAGCAGGTTAGAAAGCAACCTTTTAGTGAATCAAATATAGAAGTGTTGCATAACGTTTCCTTAAATTCTGTAACGGCAATGAAAATGCTGAGGACTAAATATAACACTTCAGGGGGGAAAAAATGTATGAACTTTGAATGATCTTGACCTGGGCATAAGCTAACTGAACAGAAAGGACTTTCAAGTAAGTTTGGAGTCAGGGCATTTCCCAAATCCATCCCACTGCTTCGACTGTACTGACCCTAAGTTTGCATCTGTCTGTCATCGCTGTCTCTCTTTGGTTCTATATTTGAGCACTTTCTCAGCAAATCATTTGAAAAAGCAATTGCTGATTGCTGCAGGCCAACATGCAGATCTACAGTTATTTCACGTGTGAGACATGGCCCGATGACCCGGGACAAGACGTGCATATGGTTAAAATGCACCGTGGCAGAAGGCCTCCCCCACCAAGGAGCCCTCCTGGCATGCTGATCCAGCGTCCTCCACCATGCACAGAAAAGGAGCTAGTGGAGACTGAGATCTCACCCGGGACCGGCCCCGATTCCAGGTGACGCACGTGACCGGAGAGCGCTCGCCTCGTGACAATGCCGGTTCTGCAACTCCTCCTCTGCTGCGCACGTGCTCTTCACGCCGGGGCCTTTATCACGTGGCTCTGGACTGTTGCCTTCCTCGAGGACTGCATGGGAAAGGCCGAACGAAACGCGTCTCCCCATGCAGCAGGAGTTCACACGCTAGACAGAGGCTGTCTGAAACAGGCAGGTACGGCCCGATGGCACCACTCATCCGGCATCCTCTCCTGACACTGCCCCCGTCCTTGTGCCTTTGGTCTTCCCTCCCGTCCCCGCGCACTCCTGCTCTTGCACCTGCGCCCACCTTTCTTCCTCCGACTCAAGCCCGTCTTCCTGTAAGCTTCACGTCCTCCCCTATCCCGGGATTTCCTCTTCCAAAGCTGCCCCTGCCGCCTCCTCCAGCAGATCTGGGGCAGCGGAGGGAAAGGACTGATGTCATTGGAAAGGACTGAACCGGGAAGAGGCTTTCCGGCATTTCTAGGAAAGCCACAGGAGGTCAGACCAGGCGTGCCCGCTGCCCCGCTCAATCCTGCCCGTGGTGCGGGGGCTGCGCCTGCACCCCCACGCCCGGCACGGGCACATCGGGCAGCGCGTGCACGCAGCCCCATCTCTCTCCAGACTGTTTCTCAGCCCCGTCTCATTTCTCCTGCATCACCTGCGCTCCATCTCCTGCCCACCTCCTTCCATGAAGGAGCCTAACTTCTCCCCACAGCTACCCCCAATGAAGGGCAGCAGGTAAACCCCATCTCCATCCAACCCCCAGCAGCGCTCGACTTGCACTGACTTTCAGGGTTGGCGTGCGTACAGTATACGTATTATATCTGAGACCAGGAGGCTCGGTGGTTAGACCCTGACGATTGCCCCGAACTGCATTTGACCCATAACAAGATGGGGGCGACCTCCAACTTTGGGGGTCACTAAAAGGGAATGACACCTGAGCAGAAGAAGGGGATGGCTGCCTGCTAGATGAACCAGCTCGCCCTTGCGGCAGCAAAAGTCTCAGGAGCAGGTGAGAGAAAACGCTTTCCAACCAGGAGCGCCCGCCTGCAGCATCGCGGGCTGGCAGGGACCTCTTTGCATGCACCGCACTTGTTGCAGCTGTCACCGCTTCAAAGGCAAAACATAAATGGCTCTTCAGTCATCCATGTGGGAGCCCCAGGGATGTCACCGCGAGGAGCGATGATGCAGGAGTATCCAGGGAGAGGCGAGCTCTGTCGGTGCAGAGACACCGCGGTGATCGGTGCTACAGAAAACTCAAGAATAGATCCTTAGATCAGAGGGGAAAAAAGAGAAGGCAAAACCTCCTTCTGTTTCCTGGTGGGATGTTAACAAAAAGCCCCTGCAATCTGCTTGCTCTACACGCTGGATGCACTAGGCTAGGCATTAACAGCAAATAATGATACCTTGAGGTCTTGATGCGAGGAACAGAGCAATAATGGCATACGTGCCACGTTTACGAGTTAAAGGGTTTCGAAATAGCCTTCACCTTTTGTGATTTCCTGATTTGAGCGCTTGGTTTTCCAACCTTCGTGCACAACAAAAGCCGCACTTTATATAGTTCTAGGCAGGGATAACAAAAGGCGTTTGAGCAGTGGGAAGGAAAGTGGGGAAGGAAATAACATAGCACATTTACAAGAACATGGTAGATATATGGGTTTACGCAGTAAACAGCCAGAGAAGAATTCGTATAAATGGGGGTATAGTCACACCACAACAGGAAAAGAACGCTACACCTTATAATAAAGATACACCATTATACTTATCTGTTCGATGAGCTGCCTTTGCAGTGCTCTTTTATTCATACTTAATGCAGAAGCTCTGTTTTATTTTCAGTTACGTTTTAAGGAGCCATTCTACCATCCTTTGATACTGATTTTGGGTGGTTTAGGTGCATTAGGCACTAAGTGCATTTCATTCAAGCTCCCTCACTCGCTCCATATATGAAAGCATTTTGGCAATACAAATAACGGCAATAAGGTGTGTGCATCAGTCTGGCTGGTGAGCACAGGTATAACGAGGAGTGTCTGTGCCCTGAGCAGGTGCCGGAGGTCGGGGAGAAGGGACTTGGTGCTGAAGTCTTACCTGACCTTGGTTGCTACTACTGCAGCACAGGCTTCCCCACTCCCGGGCTGCTGCTGGCGCGGTGCGAGCTCCCTGGAGCCACCGTCTAACCCCTCCGAAACGGTGCACCCCGTGCCCCCTACCCCCCGGTGTGCTACGGCTGGTGGGGAGACTGGAAACGGGCTTCTTTACCTGTGTTTGCCTTGGGACGTCTCACCGTTACCCATGCAATGAACACCGGGGTGTTGTTCTGGTTTGCCTGAATGCTGAGCAGAAAGGAATCGACAGCTTCCCGCCTCTGAAACTTGCTGTAGATGGGGTAGGCTGCTTATTAAATGTAGTTAAAAAACCAAGCACCATCTCTCTCGCTGCCTACTGGTACTATCATCCAAAAGGCATCCTTCTCACCAGAGCTCCTGCCAAGCCCCACAGCCCCAGCCTTTATAGTGGGGGCTATAGAAAGATACGGCCTATGACCAACCTTTATCGTTCCTGCCCGTCGGGTGCCAGCGGAGAACGGACCAGCGCCAAACAGCAGCACGTCCCAAATGCTTTAAGCCAACGGTTCTCCAAAACTTGGGGGGAGGGGGGGAGATCATGCTCCTTTTTAAGTCACGCTGCTGTGCATCCTAGGACCCCATATTATGGATAATAAGATGATAATAAGAATAAAAATAATAAGATGATAATAAGAATTTAAAAAAGGAATAACTTGTGTCACTCCAGTCCCGCTGAAACTTCTCCCACTATCTAAGAGAGATTGGAGAGTCGTTTTTCATATCTTCTGATTCTGCCTTTTCCTCCACATATATTTCCCCTTTCCCTTCCTACCCCGCGAGCGTGCCCCGGGGAGGGACACATGCCCCGCTTGAGAACTGCTGCTTTAAACCAGCTAGATTAAGCGAATAATACCACTTCAAAGGCAGCCGGTCCC
Source organism: Alligator sinensis (assembly GCF_000455745.1). Lineage (NCBI taxonomy): Eukaryota > Metazoa > Chordata > Crocodylia > Alligatoridae > Alligator > Alligator sinensis. The sequence continues at coordinate 939,704 of NW_005842103.1, read as the reverse complement.
AGCCGCTGCACTTAAAATGCCACACCAGAATAAGAATATCTAAAGGACTGAAACAACTGTTATCCATCTTACCAGTGGCAGCGCTCCCTGACATTTTTAAGCCTCAGTGTGCTTTATCCCAAAGACCTGGGCACGAGGAAGACAAA
>NW_005842103.1:907223-939527 GCF_000455745.1 Alligator sinensis | reverse complement strand
AACGACCTGGCCACTAGGAATCGAAGTGTTTCTGCACAATCCTGCTCAGCAGCAGCAAAGCGAACGTGCCCTGTCAATGCACCTGAGAGCCCAGTAAAAGACGGCTTGCATTGAACTAAAATGCATTTCACATCAAACTGAAACTGGTTTTACCTCAACATAGTAGATCTGTCTAAAGAGATTTGCTGTAATTCCAATAAAAAGTCCCCTCCATCATCTCTGTATTGCACTGATGTAAATGACCCTCCCAGCCCTTTCCCCGCAGCACGGTCTCCATACAAGCCTATGGAAATGTTCTCACGCCTTACAACTCCAGGGTCCCTTTCAACATACTGCACTGCCTCAGCCTTATGGCTTAACTACTTGTCATTTGTGAACGGGGACAACTGGCTGCACGGAGAAACATCTCAGCGTCTCGGTGGATCACAGATGCAACACGAGTTTGCAGTATGATACAGCTATAAAAAGGGCGAATGCACAGGAGCGTTAGGTGTGCAGCACAGGAGGTGATAGTGCTCGGCACTAGGTACCTCATCTCACCAAGACCTGGAGATCCAGCCCGAGGAGCTGAAGGGCTGTGGCAGCTTCACCCCACCCAGAGCCGGGTGGCAGGGAGCTTCACCTGTGCCGTGGCCAGGGAGAAGGGAGAAGCAGTGCTGGTCCCATCCTGCCTCACATCTGAGCTGCCCTGTGCTGGCCTGCTGTCAAAAAACACTGCCAACTGCTGATGTGGGGCATTGTGCGCGCTTTGGGGCTCCACATCTTAAAAAGGACGTGGAAAACTTAGAGAAGCTCCACAGGCAGACAGCAAGAAATGATAAAGGGCTGGGAAAGCAAGACGGATGAGGAGAGGTTGAAAGACACAGGCGTGTTCAGCTGGAGGAAAAAGTGATTAAGAGGGAACATGATATAGCAGCCCTCAAATATCTGAAAGGCTGTCATAAAGAAGAAGGAGAACACTTTTTCTCCTTCACTGCAGAGAGTGGGATGTACCGTATAGCAACAGCTTGAAATTGCAGCAAAACAGGCCTAGGCGGGCTAGGAGGAGAGCAGCGAGGCAGTGGAACAGACGCTCGGCAACGCGGGGGAATCGCCGACCTTGGAGGTTTTTGCGAGGAAGTCGGGTAAGCACGGGTGTCTGGTTCTTCCCAGGTTTCTGGGCTTTGCTGGTTGCCTCACGGGGCCAGGAAGGATGTCGTTTCCCCTCCTGTTGCTACAAGGGTCCAGGGGAGCTTCCTCACAAGCGCTGGGTGTCGGCAGCGGCCACGGCTGGGACTTCTGAGCGGGGCGCGCCCATGCCCCCGATTAGAGGGTCTCGCTCCTCTGCTCAGGCCAGACCGACAGCCACATTTGGGACCGGGAAGAAATGTTACAGCCCACAGCCGCACGGGCATGGGCTGGGGGGCTCTTGGATCTCTCCAGTACATTTTAGCAAACCACTTGCTGTCCTGGCAGCAGCAGGGCATGTCCCGATTGACCGGTGGCAGGGCTGGCTGTTCTTGGTGGTTTGGGGCATCACACCTGGTAGCTGTGTGAGACGGCGACTTGGGCAACACTGGGAATAGGTTAGACATGCACTGTCTAGGGTGGAGCAGGGGGCAAGACTAGGTGACATCCTGAGGCCCCTTCCAGCCCAAATTGTCTATGAGGACTAATCGTGAATTTGTGGCCTGCTGCAGTCAAGTGAGGAAAAAGCAACTCTGACATGGATCCAAAAGACAAGCGGATTGCACTCATCCCCTCTCCTCTACCCAATATCTGACACTTAAAAGACCGAAAATCCCCTCCATCCTAACCCCCAGCCCATCTCCATTAGCCAGTGGGTTAGACGCTTCTTGCAATCTGAAGGCACCCAGGGACGTTCCCTCCAGCATCTGCCGGGCTTTCCACGCAGCAGTCCTCTCCTTTCTGAACCTGGGACTCAGCGCATTAGCAAGCTCCTGCTCTCTGCATGCTCTTTCCTGACGGTCGCAGCCAGCAGACGCGCTGATGATCACAATTCCTGTATTTCAACAGGACCGGAGCTGCAGACCCGGCACTTGCTATGTGGACACCTTTCCTCCAAGGTCCATGTTTCCGGGCTGGACTGATCTGGGTCGAGGCGGGTCTCGTTCCAAGCCTGATCTCTCTACTCAAGGAGCCGACTGGCAGGATGCGATGTGCCAGGCTTTGGACTAGCATGGGGTCCTTTGCTTAACCAGCTCAGTTGTGCAATGAATGGATTTCAGTCTCGTGCACTTATAGGATGCAGTGAGCACTTTTTAAGAGTGTTTTAGTGCTGTTTCTTTAGAATTGCCAATGTCCCTTCCTCCCTCCGTTCCTCTTTCGCTCGGTAGGACTATTCATTCTCTGCACAATCGCTCACTCACATTCTCATTTTTATTTTATTATACTTAGATATGATGCAACTTATATTTAAGAATGCATTACCATTTTCAAGGGCAAATATTTTGCTGTAATCCCAGCTATGTCATTATTCTCTTTCTACTACACGTACTTTAAATGTCAAAATCCATCTTCTAGAACTAATCAAATATAAAATAAACCTTGCAGGAGAAAGTGAGCCTGAATGGGTCTTCCAACTGAAATAAAAACTGCTTTAAAACTGACTTTTTCACTGAACTGATATTTGAGACTAGAAAGAGATCTGCCAGGCCTTTGGCACACGTTACAGTTACGGTATGATTAAATGCATTAATCTCACCATAAATAGCAACAATACTACATGCTCAGCTGATGTATGGTCCCATAAAGTGGCAAACCAGCCACAAAGATACTCCACAAAATATGTGAAAGATCTCTGTGGTTTGCTTGCATGGCACCATAAATTCAACGTGTGGCACCCCTATGCTGGTCCCAGGTCCAAAAACTGGCTGCCAAGGGAGCAGGTTGAAAGGTCCCTGGGAAGGGGAGCTGAGGGGCGCTGGCTGCTAGGAACCTGGCAACCCCTCTGCCCGGCACCCTCTCCTTGCAGGGGCAACAAGCAGTGAAGGCACATTAAACGGTTGGGTAGCGAGGAGCCCACCTGAACCCAAGCACAGGGACCCTGGGAGGGGGCAGAGGCTCCCCAATCCCAGGGCCCCAGTACCCCAAAACTTCTAAAAGCCACATAATGCAGCTGGGCTGTCCCAAGGCCAGGCCAACCACCAGCTGATGGTCAGACCCAGCCTTGAACCAGCCCCAGGACTGTGGGGGCCTGGTCCGACAATTAGCTGATTATCAGACCAGGCACGGACAATCCTGGGGGTTGCTGGGGGCTGAGGATAGCCTTGGGTCTGGAAGAGAGCTACCTCCTGCCCAAGCTGCACATCTGGCAAGGCAGGAGGCACAATGTGCAGGATGCGGCACAGAAATCCTCTGATCCCAATCACACCGTTGTTTAAACAGCTGCCAGAGCCTCAGAAATACCCCATAGTGGGCCAAATTCATCCCTGGTGCATCTCCACCACAGGTGCGAGGAACTTGGCACAAATTTTGGGCACAACACAAATACAGAAATATCAAAGCGCTAACAGCTTAAACATAAGCTTTGATTTTAGCATATTTTCCCAAAATCTGATTAGTAAACAAGTGGAGGAAAATATAAGCTAGGTGACTGAAATGAGAGAGTAATTTATTATGGAAATGGCAGGGGTACATTTCTATGTTGCATTTGTTTCTACCGTTGTATTGAATCATGTCAACGCATGACCTTTTTCATGATTTCCTCTATGAGTGCGGTATGAGTTCCCACTACCTTCACAGTTTGAAGAATAAAAGTTTGCTGTCAGCAGCAGTCCGCTCTCTGTGCATTTATTAGGATTATATTTTAATGCAGTTGGTTCACATTTCTCTATCTCACCTGGCGTTGCATGTCTGACTTGCCCTGTTTTCCAAAAGGTCCCAAAGTAATGCCTTTGTGACAACCCACAGTAAATAAATCCTTTCTGATGTCTATATCATTTTCATTAAACTACTGAGTACTTGACTTGCCTTTTAATCTCTTTCACCCGTTGAGGGTTTCGCCTCAATAAACCTTTTCATTTCTGGCTTCTACTTTTCTGGTCCCTAGTCTATTTTTGAAAGCGTTCATTTAGTGTATCAAAACCTGAGCTTGGAAAACTGTGAAACTTCCCCCACAGACAGAAGTGATACAGATATAGAATCTGGTCTGCTTTGCATTGGATTAAAATAAGTAATCTCTCCTTTAGGATTTCAACATTTCCATATGCTGCAAAGACTTAATTGAAAAGCACCTAAATAATTTAACTTGCTTCCACCGCCTTTATCCATTTGTGAACAGGGAACTGCTGGGGTCAGGATTCCTGCGGCAGCCCCTGGCCTGATGCAAAGAGAAGTTGGGCTGGAAGGGGCCGCCGGAGGTCATCTGGTTCAACCCCCTGCATGACCTTGGGCGAGTGGCTTCACCTCTCTGCACCTGTGGTTTCCTTCTCACCTTGTATCAGCCTCGTCCATCTAGACTACAAGGTCTTGGGGGACCATGTGTCTGAACCAAAGGGGTCTCTGGGCCCTCGTGCAATACAAATCATTACCTGTCTGTCCACTCCCCTTTTTCAGGGTCCAATCTCTTATCAACCTGGGAAAAGATTTTGAATGCCCCCCAAAGGACATAATGGAAGCACGCGCTGCCCCGCAGGCTGCATTTCTCCACCGCAGGGAACCTTCTGCAGGCAGGTGTGTTAAGCACTGCGCCCTACCGTAACACGGATCATAAATGATCATCCAGATATCTGCAGCCGCATGACAAGCCAGGTCATTGAATACTAGCAGTGCAAAGCTGGACGGGACCTTGAGAGAGTCCAACCGCTGCACTGAGGCAAGATCAAATATGCCCAGATCATGGCTCAGAGACGTTCGTCTACCCTGCGCTGCAAGACGTCCAAAGGAGACTCCACCGTTCCCTGAGGGAGCCTGCCCCCATGCGTCCCTGCATCCAGCATTAGAAAGCTGTTCCTAATACCTAAAATATAGACTTTTTCTTGCTGCAAGTTAACCTGATTATTTCTTGCCCTACCTTCAGTGGGCAGAACTGGTCCCTGTCCCCGTTATAACTAGGTCAGAGAGATATCTGGCTGGGATATTATGATCCCAGCGCGCATTCCTGCCCATGGCAAGGGAAGGACTTGGTGATCTGTTCAGGTCCCTTCCGACCCTAGAAACAATGAACTATTTTTTCCAGGGCAGAAAACTTTATGACTCAAGTTTCTGAACAAACCTAGTTCCTTCAGCCTCCCATCCTTTTTGTTGCTATCCTCTGGACTCTCTGGTTTCTTTAAATCTTTGTTAGAGAGTTTCCTAAAAGGCTTCTTGAGGATAATGTCAAGCTTTGCGGAACGGGGACTCCAACGTTTCTAGCAGGGACATGAACGAACAATACTGTCCCCCCAGCAGGCTGAACACAGGTGTTCATGGGCCTAAAGAGCGATGATTTCTCTCGTTCCACCAGCTCTTGTGCCCTTGCTCGAGTCTCATGCTGGGTAGGTGACAGGATGCCTGGTGACATGATCCTGTGCAGTCTTACGCCTGCTGAGTTTACAGCCAATTTCAATACACATGAACTCTTCCGTGAAGCTGTAATCCTTGCATAGTATAATTGAAATCTTTATAGACATCCCACTAATGTGCAGTGAATACATTGCTCTTGCATTACTGTGCCTTCCCTGGCTACTAAATATGCAAGGTATTGATTTGAACAGCATCTCCAGAGATGGCACAATAAATAACTCCTATTTACTTGAAAGGTGCTTTATACGCTCCGTTTTCTGACCTCCGCTTTGGTCCCAAACATGGACCTGCCACAAGCTGCACCCCAGCAAGGGACCATAACTGGTTTCTGCTCCACTGAATGACTGATGTATGCACAGAGAGGAAAAGGCATTTCAAACTGCACCCTCCTTAATTACAATTTCAGTAGTTGAGCAGGATGAACTCGTTTGCTTGCTTCCTACGAGGGTGCCTCTTGGCCGCATTCTCCCTTCTCTGGCAATCCCTCGCAATCGAGGATGACTGTCTCCCACGACTATCTTACCTGTGGGTGCAAAGGAGGCTGGTGAAGCTGATCCAGGATCAACAGACTCTGCTGCAACCTGGGCAAATGTTTCCATGTGGAACAGGCAGCTCCGGACCCTTGATTTGGTCCGCGACACGCTGTTTCTGCCATTCCTGCTTTTCCATCTCCTGTTGTCGGTGTACCAGAGTACCGAGATCCTTGCAACAGACTCTTCCTCCGTTTCGGGTGATCCTGGGCGACTGTACTCTCTACCTACTGGACAAATGGAGCTTGTAAAGAAAGGGCAACACCTTTGCACGACCTTTGGTGCAAGGTGTAGACGGCTCTGGTACAGCCGACTTACACGCAGAAAGGCTGCAAAAAAACCTCACTGCACCATTAAAGGTTGGCATTGAGCATGAGAAAAATCTGGATAGAGCAGAGCTGGGAAAGAGAGGACATGCTTAGGATGGAGAAGGAAGTGGCTCTTGTCTCAAGGTGCTGCTAAGGCCTGCTGCCACAACGTGAGCACGGTCCATGTTCATTAGTGACACTGCGGTCGCGCTGAAAACCCAGAATAGGGAGCAGTGTCGTACGTACAACATACGAAACCAACCCCGCGGCCCGAGGGCCGGCCATCGAGGGTCTGACAATACCCATGGAGAAAGCAAAGCAGGCGCAGCACGAGGAACAGCCCTGGGAGGATGAGGGCAGCCAGCACAAGCGAGATGCGCACCTCTGGCCATCGATGGTTTTTCCAGGATGGAGTGGGCCAGTGGCACTTTATTACCTGCAAGTATGGGAACATCTGATTGCCAAGGCCATCTGCCCAGTACTTTTCCCCGCTGCGCAGCTGGCCCTACCTTCCCTGCACCTGGGCAGTCTTTCCTAAGGTAAATGTTTGATAAATGTGTTTTAAACAAGCCAGATATATGGAAGGATGACATGATATCCATCACCCAGCGGATGCCTATGCTTCCAAATGTCACTCTGTCAGTCAAATTCACAACGTTGCATTTCCAGATGGGGTTTACGGTTCGGGTCACATTTTGAATTTTACGATTGCCCATTCCCTGTTTTTATAGCATTCCCTGTTTCTCGGCTTGGCGATGATATTTCATTCAAGCAACAGAAGGCCGGTCCCTCGCAGTCCCCAGCTGCGGGAACCATTTGCTTGTGGCACCAGGGCTTTGAAAAATGTCTGAATCGCGTTAACTCTGAAAAACTCATGGGAGGAAGAAAAACGTGGCACTAAGTCTCTCGGCCACAGGGCACTGCTGAGCAGGAGAAACTCCACCCGAGGCAACAACCGAACCGTGCAAGCTCTGCTGCGGCGTAGCAGCCCAGCCGGGGCTTGCTTACACCACGTGTTTGCCTGGCACGTGCAGAACAGGCCCCTAGAAAACCGTCCAGAAAAAGGGACTATTCCAGCAAGCATTGTTTGGCCCAACTTTATAACACACCTTAGCACAGCACAAAGCCCAGTCCTTTTTCTGCAGCCACGTGTGCGTTACATGTGTGTGCCCCATCCCAGCCAGCAGAACACGCTGCCAAACTGCCCGCTGCTGACCGGTCTGGCCCATGGCATGTCCCTTCGTGCCTCGGTGCCTCCCCCGCCCTGTTTGCTTGCACAGTGAGGTCCTTGAAGTGAGGACCGTCATCCCTGGCCGAGTGTCTGTGCAATGTAACCCTGCTCGGGGTTCACCTGAAGCCCTGACATGTCAAACCAAGGAGTGTTAATGCAAATGCAATGAATTGCAGTCGAGGACGAACAGTTTCCTCTCTCCTCCTCATGCACACGCTCTCCAACACCTTCCTGAAGCTCACCAGACAATCTGCCCCCCACTTCCAACCCCATCCTCTGACCCAGCCATTCTGCCACGTGCCTCTCCGCTCACCATCTCTTCCTGCTCTCGCCATGCTGCCACCTCTGAGTAGCTGTAGCACTAACAAGTCACGTCTCAAGTCTCCCTTTATAGATACACGTTTATATAATAAGTCCGGATGACAAGAGACTGGAGCGTTAGCAGCAAACACGGCTTTCCCAAAGCAGCTCCCGCTCCACCCAAGAGCTGCGACCGACAAGCCCGTCGCTCAGACAAATCAGGGGGAAAATACAGCTTCTCTGAAGACGTGTCAGAAGTTTTAACTTCCAAACAACATTAAAGAAAATTACAACTTGGGTTATTGAAATTAAAGATGAGCTCAGTGCTGTAAAATGAAGCAATCAAATGAAAGCACCAGCTATGATTTATTGAGGCAAACAGCAACAAGTTCTCCCTGTCCTGGAGGCCTCTCTGCCTCCCCATTCATTCAGCCTCTTCTCCGGTCCCCAGAGAGAGGCCTGCAGTTCTGCTCTTCCCTTGGCTTAGGGAAGGCACCTGGGGAAGCACAGCATCTTCTGCTCCCTTCCCCAGGCCTGGGAAGGGACAGCTTGGCACCGGCAACGGGAAGCAGTCGGAGCCCGGGAGGACGAGGCAAAGAGGAAGCAGGCCTGGCCGAAGGGAGGGAGGGCTGCAGCAACTGCAGAGCTTCATTCCCTTCCTCTGACCCCTAGCCAGCAAATGACCCCCCGCCCCCCTGCTGCAGCCTGACTATGGATGGTAGCAGCGCTCTGCCCTCGCCAGGCATCTGCGCCAGGGCTCACACCTTGCTCAAGTTTTTAGCAGTCTTCTTTGCAACCATAAGGGCTGGAAACTTACTTTGAAGAAGGGAGAGAAGAGAAGAAGTGGTAGTTAGAAACCCGGCAGAAGCTGACAGCAGGGTTTTGCACGCCCAGGAAGATCCCTCCTCGCTTCAGGGAATTCGGTAGGTGGGATTCTGCGATGCTGCTAAAAGTATTTGTGGAAAGCTCGTATTTTTAACAAGAAAATTATGCACCGCCACCTGGCTTTCGCACCAGGGCGTGTTAGAACCGAGTAATGCCTCTGAGCGTTTCAAAGATTACATTTGGCAGTATAAAAATATGGCCAGAACTCACCAGCGATCCGTCCTACGGCACAACGAGAGCCGCTGACGGCAGGCGCGCTGCACAGGCGCAGGAAAAGAGGCCAAAATGGATAAAAGAAACCAAACACACAATGCACAGGGGCCAGCAGTTGGTGAGCACGCCTAGTCCAGCCCCCCTCCGAGCCACCGTGTTTGCAGAATACGAAAACAGGCCGCCCACGTCCCTTCCAAGCGGTAAGAGCAGCCCTGGCGGCAGTGAAATCCCGGGGAAGAACATGGCTCTCCACAGAGGCAGCTTCGGTTACTTTCTTATGTGTTTTTTACCAGTCACAGAGTCGTGAGCAGCGAGACTGGAGCAGAGTCAGCCCCGCGCAGCGGGCGTTCGCCGCCCTGCGGTCCACCCTGCAACCCCTCGGGTATGACGGGTCCTGTCCTAGCTACCGCAGTAAGGACGCGTGATTTTCCTTCTTCGCCGAAGAACCTAACATATGCTCCGTCTCACATACGGTTGATGTACGCGACTTAGAAAAATGATGGGAAAATGTGTTAGAGGCTTGTCAACAAGTATAAATTAAGAAACGGCCTTGAATGTGCTGATTCTGTATCTTAGGCAAAGGCGAGGGAAAAGGAGAAACATCAAGAAATTGAATGTCTTCCCTTCCAAGTGAAATAAATTAGAAGCAGTCGGAGTGCCTAAAGTGGTCTTGAAGCTTGAAGGAGAGCCAAGGAAATGCGAGGTGGCTGCTCTCCCATCGTCCCAGCGTGCTTTGTAAAGCTGTAATCTCATGCAAGAGGGCACCACACACGCCTTTTCTCTAAAATGACGACCCTGAGCCACTTCTGGTGTCCAGGGAGTCATATTTGATGCTTCCCACTGATTATTGTATTCCTACCTCTGCACCTGGCTGGCTGGCCACATCCCCCCCGCCGCAGGAGAAGAGCGAGGTATCTCCGTTTCTAATACAGGCACTCCTCACTTAACGACCGAGTTCCGTTCCTGCGACTAGGTCGTTAAGCAAATTGGTCGATAAGCGAGGAGCCGCCCCTTGATACTGCGTGCCTTGGCTTGAGACGCCGCGCTGCCGTTTCCACGACCAAAGTTCTCGTACTGACGACCAGTTCTCGCTGGTTAAACAGGTAGGTCGTTAAGTGAGGAGTACCTGTACACAAACTATACTATCTCTGACAATGTCTATTATGGGTCACCCAGTGGATGCTGGGTTTTGCAGAAAGCGCCTGAAGTGCAAGGAGTCTTTACAGAAATCATTTCGTTAGGGTTGGGAAACATTATGTTAGGACCGCAGCAAAAGATGAGACTCAGCTCAGGCTTGCGGAGCCATCCCACACCCGCCGGGATGCCATGGGGCAATGCTTTACGTAGAGCGTGCTCTTTCGTTATATCTCAGCCTCAAACTACGGCCTGACCTTTCCTGTGGATAAGCCCCCTGGATCTCTGCCACATCCACCCGAGTCGGTGAGACCCCACAGGGACTCGAGGAGACCGCGCTGGCTGGCCGGTGCAGGATCGGGGCCCGCAAGTCGAAGTCCGAGCAAAGCAGATGGTTGATTTGATGCCGCGCTGACTTTTGTATCTGGTGGCCTTTTTCACTCCTGTTTTCACCATCTCCTTGATATCTCTAACATTTCCATCAAAACGGTTAACAAGGAAAGCAAAAAAACCAAACGACCCGGAGCAAGGCACAAAAGGAAACAGTTTAGAAAGTGACAAAATGCAGAAAAAATTAATTACGAATCTGTCATCCAAAATGTCACCACGAATGAAGACACTGCATCGCCTGAAGTTTCTGCTAAGAAAGGTCTCCTCTCAGCCCGGGGCAGCAGGAGGAAGATACTCCCAACATTTAAAACGGGCTCCACGTTAAAGAAGATTCAGTCGGCTTTCCCCCTGCTTTTCAAACAAAGCTGATCGTGTCAAATAAAAACACGCTTTGCAACACCATTACTGATGGATTTTCTCTCATTCTTTGGTTCTTCATAATTTACTTTCACTACTTAATTTACTTTGCCTTTAAAAATTAATATAATAAACAAATAACCCAGCGTCTATTCTCTTTGGTCTTACAGGCTTTATTTCACAACATATTAAAAACGTTAACAGAAACATTAAGAAAATAAAACAGCCGAACATTACCACGTGCAGCACAATGTCTAAATAATTATCATCCGTGAGTATCATGGCCTATTTTTACACTTAAATGATCTTTTTATGCCTTTAGTCGTCTCCTGGATTTGTAGCTCTGAGGTTGCAGGCTCGGTGCTCACGCCGAGATGCTCGTGCATGTGCTGAAGTGAAGGCGCCGGGGTTTACTCGCTGCCGAGCGAAACCAGAGAGCACCAGTTCGTACCAGAGCAGACCAGGCTCACCTTTGCAGCGCGGGGAGACCCTGGGACCGGAAGTCGATGCTGCCCATGCCAGAATCCCAGTGCGGACGGGAGCCACATAAGGCAGCAAAAGGACAAAGAGTAACTCAACGCCAGGACTGAAACGCCAGGTAACAGGTGCCGTAGCTAAGTTAAAAGGTGCACCAGACAACAAGAAGGATGTGCCGAGTCTGGTCCTGGTCTCCGTAACCGGCTGGGTGGGTTGGGAACAGAGATCGCAGAGACAGTGCGCAGCTTCTCGGATAAAACCCCTGGGAACCGGGAATCATCTGTGCAACCGGTTTGAAGCCAGAGGGGCCCCGAGCCCGTCATGGACCAAGAGGGTCGCTCCTGCCTCACAGACGGCAGAGACCTGCCTGAGCCTCTGCTCCAAAGACCCCCTTTGTGGCTGCCAGTCACCAGGTCCCCTTTGCATCAGGAGAAGCATTTGAGAAATGTGTCAGCTCCAAATACCATGGCACCAGCTGGTCCCGGCATGGCGCAAAGTGCCATCGATACTCCTGCCATTAGGAATGGGCCAGGGCACGCGGGGCTCCCTCCTCGCCGGCGCCACTGCCGACCGCGTGCAAAACACCGGGGTTGTGCAGGGCTGGCCTGAGCCCTGGAGTCTGCGCTGCAGTCACTCCTGGGTCGGGCCTTGCCCCCCGTGAATGCCCCGGCGGAGTCCCACCCCGTCATCCCTCCTGCCGAGCGCTTGCACGGGGGCGGCTGTCTCTGTAGCACCGACTGCTCCACGAGCACGGTCGCGAGGGGAACACTTCAGCCGGTGACTTTGGCCAGGTCCCATCTTAGAGCTTGTACAGCGCTCCCCTGGCAGCTCAGCGATGGCCCTGCAGCCATCTGAAACGCTAGCGATGCCCCTGACCTGCATACAGAGGAAGGCAGAAAAGCCTGCTTGTGAGGCTCATGGGGGACTGCTAAAGGAATGGAAATTCATAGGTAGGAAAGCACGACCATGACAAAACCTTATAGCCGACTTGGGAACGAGGGCAGGTTTTGACCCTCGATTGCATCCCAGACTAAGGCTCGTTTTCCAGCCAGATTTATTTTACTCTTACACACAGAGTTACCTTTACTATTCATTTGTTTTTTTCTAAGAGATCAATATTATGATTCAAGCTTTCGTGTCCCAATCCCTGAGTACACTCCTGGCTCCATTCCCAAGATTGCTGGCTGAAAAATATTTGCCAAAGCTTTGGGGTTTTTTTCCAAACAAAAGAAAAACTGCTTCCTGCCTAAATGGTGATTTGGGGAAATTGTGGCTCTTGTGGATATTCGTGGCCACTGCAGCGCTGTGCCTCGGCCCCTCTAGACGCCGAAGGACACTCTTGCCGAGGGTCTCGTGGAAGACGCTGGCGGAGCTGCCGGCTGCACGTCAACGGCAGAGCTCGCGGCGAGCACGGCGTTGCCTTCAGCTGCCAAACTGGCCGTTTCTGCGCCTCGCGGGGCCGACAGGCTCGAATGCAGGGGACGCAGGTTTGGGAGGTGACTGCAGACTGGGATCATACTGGGGCCGCCACCGCCTCCTTCTGAAGTCATCTGCTCGACTGTCCCGAAATGGGGCACGTGCACCCTGGGCAAAATCCCACCCTTCTGGCAGCTACTGACACTTTTGCCAGTAAGTTCATCGGTGACAAAATACCTCCCAGAAAGCAAGTGCCTTTCGCCTCTGCAGTGCTGCAGAGCTGGAAGGAGTTCAAGTTAATAAAAGGCGCGCATGTCCTATTAAGCAACCCTTTGGGGGGGCCTGTTCCAGCGCGGTAGGCATCCCCCTGATTTCTTCCCATCGGTGTGCGCGGATTCACTCGCTCTCCCTGCCTATTTAATGTTTTTGTTACACAAGCCGTCGGCAGTGTGGTAGCACAGGCCCTCACCTCTCTAGGATGTATACATCTCAGAGACACGTGCGGGACAGGGAAACCCGCTGGATCGTGTCGGGGGATTGCAAATCACTCCGCAGCCATTACGGGGAGCATACACTGCTATATAATAAGTCTGGATGACAAGAGACTGGAGCGTTAGCAGCAAACACGGCTTTCCCAAAGCAGCTCATGTTCCTCCCAAGAGCTGCGACCGGCAAGCCCATCCATCGCTCAGACAAACCGGGGGGAAATACAGCTTCTCTGAAGATGTGTCGGAAGTTTCGACGTCCAAACAGCATTAAAGAAAATTACAACTTGGGTTATTGAAGTTAAAAATGAGCTCAATGCTGTAAAATGAGGCAATCAAATTAAATCACCAGCTATGATTTATTGAAGCAAACGGCAACAAGTCCTCTCTGGCCTGGGGGCGGAGAGCTCGCGTGGCTCCCCTTTGGATGGGCGGGGGGACGCTTTTAAGCAATACCTTTTTAGAGGAACCATTAGGATTTGCAAGTGTTGTGAAGGTCTGGCAGGTCTAGCCTCCGCCTTGATCCTTACAGCCATCGGACGGGAGCGGGAGGCAGGCCGTCCCCGACTAAAGTGGATTGCAAGGCATTATTTGCAACCAACCGCTTTTGCCTGCCATTGCCATTGCACACACCTGCCCAGGAGCCACTATCCAGCACGCACCGGGTATTTTTCCTTTTCACACAAATCTCTGAAATAACAACAGCGCGTTTCCCTTGAGGGAACTACAGCAATACTGTTTCAATAGGAAAAAGTGCACGGCAAAAGCTGGCAGCATCATTCCCACGCCTAATCAATGGATATAACTGATCTACCATTTCCAATCAATCGCTCTAACAGAATCACGGCCTTGCAACGAACTTCTAAGATACTGAAGCCTGATCCAACTCTCGCTTCTGATTTCTTACCTGGCATTTACTTCAAATCTTAACAATAAAAATGCTGTCAATGGGATAAGAGGCAATGAAGCAACTGCTTTCCCCAAGTATCAGGCAGCGCCTTTATGCAGCACCGGATAAATGTCGACAACATTCACTTTGCCACGCGTGCAACCCGCATGCCTCTCCCTCCTTGCTGGCTCTGCACCCAGACACATGCACCTCATTCACTTTAGTCGTTAAATCACTCTGTCCGCTTTGCTGATCATTTTTGTGGCTCTTCTCTTCTGTTCCCAGCCCAGGGACCAGAACTGAACCGGCTCTTCCAGGACAGGAGCACGCCAGAAACCTGCAACTCGTTTCTTCCAAAATGCGAGACCTTCTTATCCATGGAGCTAGACAGGCAGGCACCGTTCCTGTCCCCTCTCCCACTGCAAACCCCTGTCTAATTGCTTGGCCTCTTCCACGCGGGTTGCCTGCCGCACTGACAGTTCCCATCTCTTTTATCCAGACTTTGTATTATTGTTTCCTGACTCATTGCTTGACTTTTTCTAGCCTGAACCTCAAAGCAGTTTGCTGGCTGTGTTGGTGCTTTCTTGAGAGACCTTTGAATTCTTCTCTGGCATTTGCAACGCACCAGTTTTAGTGTAAAGTCAAAGCTGTGCCCTTTCGCCAGGCAATACTTGCTCCCCGGTGTAGATCATTAAGGAAGCCATTTAGAGCAAACACAAGAAAGACTGCGAGTGAGCATAAGCGCCCTCTCATCCCATTAATACCTGCGACTTCCTCTTGGGCAGGTATTAATCCTAAAGCAGCTGCACTTTCATAAATGGTAAGGCCAGGAGAGACTGCTTCCCCCGAGATGCCTCGGCAGAGTTGTAAGGAGCCTTTCGACACCACTTGGCAGCTCCGTTCTCGTATCTAATTGCCGTGGACGAGAGACCAGGTGTAAGCACCGGAGTGGGCCCGAGGGGAACGCAAACCCAGCAACCAGCACTAAAGGCAACGCAGCCTGCGGGAGCCTGACCCGAAACCTGCCTGGCACGGTCTTGTAAGGGAAGCACTTGTCCCAGGACTCATTAAAGCCCCACGTCCAGGCCGTCCCAAAACAACAGGGCTGTAGAGTCGGGCAAAGCAGGCTCCTATAGTCGACGTGACTTCCTTCTCTACAAGTCTAATACACAAAATAGCTCGAACCCCTAAAGTTTGACAGTCAAAGTCAGAACAAGCTGTTCTTGAGAGGATGCTCAGTATGCTAAGTTTGGTAGTATTTAGCATGCAGTACTTATTACTCACCTATGAACTTCTGAAATTATGTTCCTAAGCTTAGGAGAAAATATGAATTTTCAAAAGTGCTTGGAAATAGTCCAAGACTCCAAACATCTGGTACCATACAGAAAATATCAATTAAAATCCTGCCAAAGCAGCTTAGGCAACAGAATACACGTTTAAAAAGCTTTAGGAAGGCAAGACTGAAGTTAATACAAGATTTTTAAAGACAGAGAAAATTATCAACTTTGGCAGGGAGAAATAACAAATATCACGATAAAATAATCTCAGGTAAGACGGCGGGGGAAACCTCATGCTTTTGTCAGGGCTGCTCCTTAGCTGAGCGCATGCACACGGCGTTAGCAGGTGGTAAGGTGTGAACGTCAGACAGATGCACGATCGTATAAGGACGCCACGTCAGAACATAACCACGGTGCAAATGTGTGCCGATACCCGGGCCCTTGAATGCCGTTGCAGGACCTGAGAAGGTCATGAAAAGTGAAACCTAAAAACCATGAATTTTCCTCATCAAAAGTGGGACGAGCCCAGAATGAAAAATAACGCGGCAGCCATGCAACACAAATAAGGCAAAACTGAATGAACGCCCGTCAGAAGAGCGCGCGGGAACGGTGATCGCAGAAGTACGACTGTCCTGGGCTACGTCCGGGGGTCACCAGAAGAAGTCATCCCAAGAGCGCGCCGTGAATTCCCGTTCTACCGACAGGAGAAAGCTCTGCTATTTCAGATAACATTGCAGCTACCACCGCATAAGCCTGATTTTTATGATCATTTGCTGTTGTTACTGGCAGGCCTAGAAAAAATATTTCTCCTTCCTTGGTGTTATTTATGGTAACCCAGTCTGTTCCCACCACTCTCTCGCAGAGTCATAATTTCTCAAAAATTCGTTTGACTAATGGGCAGAAACTAACAAATATTTTTTATTGAGCCATGACACACTGCTTGGCAGCACATAATACATAGAAGAAGATGCAGCTCCAGTCCACGTGACCCAAATTATACATTACATGGACATTACATTACCAACACAAAGTCAAGACTGAAGAAAAATAGCTCCACAAATATGACTCGCCTGCCTGGCTGTTCAAGACAGTCACAGCTGTCAAGGACTGGTATAGCGTCGAGTAAAAATTGCCCGGGACGCGGGGCTCTGCCGAGGCGGTTCGCTCGCCGCTCAGGCTCTCGCCCCACAGCACGCTGCACGGGGGGAAATTGCAGAAGAATAACAGAAAGATGACAAGGGGAGAAGTTAGGAGAAAAGCGTGGAAAATGTGTTTATTATTGAGCTGCACACTTTCTGTTCAATGCCCCTCGCAAAGGAAACGAAGCGATGCTTATCGTTCGCCAGTCAGCAGATTGCTGCTCTTTGAAGATATCCATACAGCTCAGTGGTGCTCCAGCATTTGGCACAGCAAAAAGCAAACAGAAACTCGAAAACGTGGCCATGTTCCCCCGTTCTCCCCGTGTTGGCTAAACAACCTCCTCGTCCCCACGACCGTGCTTGCAACTGCCTGACGGCTGGACAGGCCAACTCAGAAGAGGAGCGGAAAGCCCTGCACCAGCGTGCACTCAGAGGGAACTAGCTATAGCTTAGCAAGGAAAAGAAGGGTGAAGCACCCCAAAACAATTCCCCTGGCTTGAGCAGCAAGTACTTCTCATTCTTGGCAGACATTAGGAGTAGATCCTTTTATCCGTTTCTTATCAATGGCACTTGATAATGCTGCAAGGAGGCATTCGGCTTGGTGGTGGTAGGAGAGGGTTTGAAGGAGAGATTTTGGAGATTCGTTGGATAAATACTGACCTGTCAACACAAGGACTGGACCAGGTGACCCAGGGGACTCCTTATAGTCCCATGTTCCCAACAAGAGCTACTGCCCTGAGCAGCTCGAGTGCCGTCTGCACCTACAACACAGGAGAAACCAAGGGGACCCGCAGACCAGCGCTACTCATGCTTTGGCGCTTATACAGAGGAAACGAATGGATCCGCCCAAACAATTGTTATCCCATTGATAGGAGCGGTCAGAAGCAACTCTGATCCAAACCAGGAGGCCCTTTCCGAGTTGTAACTCAGCTCGTCCGCAGGCAAACTCCCACCGAACGGGATCCTACCTGTCTAACCACTACGCGAGACCGAGTTTGGACCTCAACGGTTCATCCCAACAAAACGTGAGCAACAGTGTTGAAGCTGAAAGGTAGGGGAGCTTCACCAGTGTCCCCCAACGTCCTTGAAATGTAGACATGAGTTTGTGCTGGAGTAAAACTCTTTGGCTGCTGAAAACGAGGAAACCTCGCCTATGAGAAGGCTTTGTATAAGGATCCTTAAATGCTCGCCACCACATGCACAAGTCAGCTGGGCTGACCGGGCACGGGGCGCCCAGGACTTTCAGAGCCTGGCTTGGTGGACTCCCAACTCCCTAAAGCAATGGTCAGGTTTTCAGAGCGAGCATCACCGATATCGGGTCCTCTCCCAACGGCACTTCCGCGGGAGAACGCAGTTCAAGGTATCGCGCTCTTGCCGCGTCGACAGCTCACAAGCCCATGCAGCAGCAGGACGTGCAGCAAATGACGCAGTTTGACCGGCCATTGCAGCACCCCTGGAAATGCATCATCCTGCCATCTCATTTCCTCCTAACGAGTCCACAAGCCTCCTCTGCCTGCCTTTGACCCATCCACGCCTAGTGTAGGACGGTCTAAGCTAAAAAGAGGTGCTCTGCCACGTTGGATGCGCCCTCCAGCACAGCACGTCCGCTCGACTGGACAGGCAAACGCTCGCTCCCCGATTCTTCACAAGCGTCGCGATGCCCGGGGAATGAGCCTAGATGCCTCTGCAGAAGTGCGTGGGCATGGGCCACCGCCAGGGACTCTTGCCACGGCTGGATTTCCTCTGTGACGCCGCGGGGCAGCTCTCAGCCCCTGGCCCAGCTCTGTTAGGTTTCTTCTCATGAACTAGTGCAGAGGTTCCCAACCTCTGGCAGGCTGCGCACCACCAATTTGAAACGATGCAACCCTAAGTACCACCAGCAGCTTTCTGTCATATAAAGTAATTATAATACACCTGTTAATGTGCACCACCGGCAGGTTGCCTGCGTACCACAGATTGAGCCCCGCTGAACTAGAGACTATTTAAGGTCGGCTCTCCGAGTTGCTTAGGCTTAGAGAGGAAGCTGAAATAACCTTGTCTGTATTGAGCAGGAACCTCAGGGCTCATTTAACAGAGTCTAATGCAACTGCAGCAGCCCTTCTGTTATGGTTGGGAAGAAAACATTGTCTAACTAGATTAACATGTTTAGCTCTGACGGACGGCGGGTCTCATAACCACAGCGATCAGCTGCAGGTCAGTGCCCCGAGTGAATGCCATTACCCTCTGGCACCCTTCCCAGGAGCCTCGCAAACACGGTAAAGCCGCAGCATGCAGGGATGCTCGAGGGGGTTTTTGGCCGATCAGAGCCCTTTGCTCGCAGTTATCCTCCACGGCACCCAAGCGGAAGAGCAGAGCCCTCCTCGAGCTGCGCGGGGGCTGCGGGTCTCGTGCTGGGAAGTGAACTGGAAGATTTGAGAACTACCGAAAATGAAACGCAGCCATCCCCTCCCTCCCCAGCTGCCCTGGATGGGTCCCGTCTGCAGCTGCAGACTTAGCCCTTCCTCGCTTTTCTCCTCCCAAATGCAGCAGGTTTCTTCATTCGGTTGTCACTGAAAATCCTTTGGGCTGTCGATAACTTTCGTCCTTCTGATACTTCGGACACAAGCAGCAGTGCACACGACAGTCAGAAACCTCTGCCATAGTCTGCGGGCGGTAGGGGGGCACCCGCAGCCGTCGGGGTGTTTGCAGGTTTACTCTGCAGGGTTAAGAGGAGGAGAAGAGCGTGCCCCACGGTGCGCCCGCTTCTAGAGCCACCCAGGAGACCAGATGGGGAAAAATATTTCGCCTTTGAATACCCAGGTTGTGAAGCTGCTTAAGAATAGTGCCTTATGCCGTCGCTTCCACCCGCTGCCTGCAGGGCCCTGGAGCTAACCCCGAGTGTTTTCTTTCTCTGCGGAGACATATGAAGGCAGACAGAAACATGGCACGGCGTCAGGAAAACCTGCAGACTTCCACATTAGCATCTGACACACAATTAGCAGCACCGAGCCCCTCAAACGCTGTACATAAGTAGCAGCCCGGGCAACTTTTACAGCCATCGAGACTTATAGCAACTTCCAGTATTTCTGTTAATGAAAGCATGTCTGGAGGCAGACCTTTCCCAGGCAGAACCCTTTCGACACCGCATCAAGCAGACCTGAACGCAGCGGTCTTCCCTGCCCAGAGCAGGAGGCTGGACCCGGCGGTTTCACGAGGTCCTTTGCAGCCCTAAACTTCTGCGAAACTGTGAACGAGTCTGAGCACGTCTTTGGCCTTTTCAGAAGTGCTCATCTGGTGCATGTCTGAGCAGCGTGGGCTGCCTCTCCGGCCTTTCGCTGGGTCAGCTTCTGCCCTGGGCCATGCAGAGGGTCTCTTTACAGCTACCAAATCTGAATGCTCTCATCTTACAGCATCACTGCGCCCATTCGGTCTTGTACGGCGACACAGGACAAGTCGTGCTGCGCTGCAGGAACTGCTAAAATGCCAGTGCAGATGGGAGAAGGGCGAGCGCTTTTGATGCAACCACTTTTGGTGAGAAATTCCCCCTGGCAATGGGCCGTGAGCCCCATACTGTCCGCTTGCATCCTCTGCAACCCTCCTTCCTAATGATCCTCGGGAGAGGAGTCCTGGACGAGCAGCGTCGCTGCCGCGGGTCAGCTGCCATCCATACCTGGCACGATGCAGTGCTGCCCGCCACACCAGGTCCCGCAGACGCCAAACGCCGAGGAGCCGCGTGAGCACGGCGCGCTGGTTTGCCCTACTTCCTACATAAGCGGTGCCGTGTAGATGCTCCTCCGATCAGTACATGGGCGTGAGTCTCTGGGGGCGCTGCCCATACAGTGTTAAGGAGTGTGCTGAGACTTGGGTCATGAGAAAACACTGGCACAGCGATGGGTGTGCAACGAATCCACTAAACGCAGATGGGGAGGAGAGCAATGGTTTCTGCCCCAACAGGCTCCTTCAGGAGTTGTGGGATCCCTGAAAGACCGGCCTCCTCCAGGGACAGCCCAGGTCTACCCCGTCTCTGCACGGGGAGATGCTCTCTCATTTCCTTTCCAGTCTGGCTTTCAGGGTCACAGCCGTGCAAAAGAAGCGTCTTCCAAAACAGCCGTTCCTTTCGGGTTGACCAGAGACCAGGCTGCCGGGGCAGGTTTAAGCCGATGCCCTGCTTTGACCAGAGCTGTTGGCTGAAGGATGAAGCCCTGCAGACAGCTCCCGGGAGGGGGTCACTAAAGCAGTCTGGTACCTTTGCAAATCTCCTGTTTCCCCAAATGCCGAAAGAAGCCAACAGCAGGCAAGTTTCTGGGTTCACAGCTCCAAGCACCTCTCAGCCAGCCCAAAAGGGCTCCTCTCTCTGCTTCATCACTGCACGGGAGGCTGGTCCTCAACACCTTCTTCCTCGGAGGATGCTCTTGTTTCACATTTCTAGTTCTATAAAGGAAATGAATGGCTTTTGACAGCTCTCCTAATGAAAGGTAACGGATACAACCAACCCATAACATCTGACAGTTAAAAGTCAGGAGCGGAAATGCAAAACACTCAGTCTTAGCTATTCTAACTCTTTAGCTTCTGCGTTCCCCGAGGCAGAGGCAGAGGCGGGTAGTACATGATTTTGCAAATGCAGCCTTAACGAACCATGGGTAGCATTGGGTTGAAATGCAAGCTTGAACCGACTGCTCCTATCACCTTCCCCTGACAACAAGTGGCACTTCCTTGTGTGGACAAATACGGGCTCGGGCCCAAGCGGTACAATCTGATGCACACTGTGAAGTTTCCTTCCACTTCCTGTGCTGTAGATCAAGCTGCCTGATGGCCAAAGCTGAGAAGCCAAACTCTTCCTTCGGAGATAATTAAAAATATTCAACTGTGAAATGGAACTAGCAGCATGTCACCTTTTAACGAGAACAGATTAGTGATGGATGCTGTGAGCCGATACAGCCCTTGCCCAGGTACCGTCCCCACCGAACTGGGAGCCTCGTAAAAAGCTGCTTTCATCAGAACACAAATTTCTGCACTTTCGCTGCGATTCAAACCCCGAGTATCTGAGCGGTTTGAAATGTCCTGATTTCAATTATTGTATTTGTGTCTGTTCGTCATTCCCGGAGGCAGCACTGCAGAGGCGCCCGGGCCAGGAAGAAGAATTGAATGCATGCGAGGAGCTTCCCTTGGCTTCAAGGGAATAACGCCTTGCTTTATCCTGGACATGGCCCTGGCTCCTGGCTCTCATTAGGCTCGTTCTAATTGATAAGTATTTGGTCTTTTAACCTTCTGCAGCTGGGTTTTCAGTTTACATTTCACACGCTGAAAATGAACAGGCTCCCGACTCCTTTCAAAACAGAAGCTTTTTTAAAGCAACTTGGGAGGGGCTTTTTAATTAATCTTCGGAACAGATTGTAATACACTATTTCCGTTAATGCAGCCGTGGGAATGCTAGTGTGTGAAACAATTAAAAGCACTTTTTAGTACTTATCATTATTGACTGCTGTGTTCCCTAGGTTACAAATTCACAGAGGCAGGAATGAGTATGTCTAAGTCTTTGGATGTAAAGGTGATGGCACCTAAAGCATCACCGACTACTTGGAATTCATGACCAAACTATTAAATGCCAAGGCTATTTTGAAGGATGTGGACACAAGCCCTCATCCTGCAGGCATGCACGGGCAGAGCTGCTCCTTCGTGCTGATGGCTACTGGCGCGTTTCAGAAAACTCCCTGATGCGCATCCGTTTTGCAGGGAGCAAGACAGCCCTGGAGACAAATGCCAGCAGCCCCCGGTCTTGAAGCCTACTCCGTCATCATAAACAGGATTGCATTGGAAAGGATGCCGATTTAGGGTTTTTGACAGCCTTTGTTTACTCGTTAGGTAGATCGATACGCAGTGATGTTTGTAGGAAAAGTATTCGCCACCCCAACAAGCTTGTGTTCTGCCCCTCGCGAGAGCGCCGTAGCTTGTACTTCGCAGCGCTTTACTAATCTCCATTAAATGGGCTCTGGTTTTGGCATGGGTTTGATTTTGCTTAGAGAGAGGGAGAGGGTTGAGAGTGTTTGGGCTGTTCAAACTCCTGCCATCAGCTGGGGCGGCCTGAGCTGCTTTAGATGCCCAGCTCTGCTGCCGATTCTCCCAGCTGCTCTGCGGCAGAGATACTTATTTAGCTCCATCGTGTAACACGCTTTGCAGTCTATGGATCCAAAGTGCCATAGTGTTAGAATAAAACTCTTGGGGTAGAGGTGATATCTTTTATTAGATTAACGAGATGGGTGCAATATATAATTTGCAAGCTTTTAGGCCCAAACGCCCTGCTTCGGGCAAAGGAGACTTCAAAGATTGTAAAACTTTTCCCAAGTAGAAATGAAACTTCATTGTGCACAGAACTGGAAGATGGCATGGTTCTCCTGGGTGGGAAAGCTCATTTGTAAAAAACCTGCTTTGCGAGTATACAAATTGGACTCAAACAAAAGGTTTTTACAATCTTTGGATTCTCCTTTGCCTGAAGCAGGGCGTTTGGGCCCAAAAGCTTGCAATAAAAGCATTTTGCAACTATCTAGCTGGTCTAATAAAAGATATTGCCTCTACCCCAAGAATTTTGTCTGCCTATACCTTTAGACCAACACGGCTACAACCAATATCCCTGAAATAGTGTTACGATTACTTTTACTACTACTATAGTCATCATCATGATTATTTAGATCGGACATCGCCTCAGTCTGATTCCAGGGGCTCAAAAATCCATTTTATGCCAAAAAGCTGCAACACTGGGTTAGGCTGAGGGCCCTGGGACTGTGACCAGTGCTCCTTGTGCAAGGGGCTTTTCCTAGACTGCCAGGACCCCGCTGGGTTAAGCCTTTGCAGACCTGCTCCACCCCAGCTGGCTTCTTACCCGATACGTGTGGGGGCATTTCACAACCACCTGCGGACCAGACCTTTTACTGGCTTCCTAATAATGTCTGGGTGAGACAGAAAGATGTTACTTGACATCTTGCATTCACGGTTTCCCCACATGCCTGCAACATTTCAACTGTCTCCTTGACAGCCACATGTCCCCATGATCTTGGCATTGCCATCCTCACCATGTGGACAGTCTGGCCCTGACACAGAAGCAACAAAGGTATGATCGAGTGTGAGGAAGTGCGAGTGCCTCAGCACCTGCTCAGAGGATGGCCAGTGTCGGGGAGGTGGCATCTGCTGCATCACTCAGGCTGCTCATCGACATCCATCACCTCTTGGCGCTCGTGCTCCGGCGGCATGCTTATCAGGCAGGACGCCATCCTAACAGACTGGCACAGCGCTAATGCAGGGAGATCTGCAGCGATCACTTCTGCTGGTGGCAGCAGCCTATAAATTGCATTTTTTCCTGTTCCTGAAGGAAAGGGCCTGGCTCAATCTCTGCTGCATTCGGTGTAACCATGAAATATCTCTACAGATATGAAACGCAGGGTGGGGAGTCTCTGTTGCTGCTCTCTCTGCCCAGGGGACCAGGCTCTCCACCCTGTACTCTACCCTCTCCAGGAACAAACCCCAACATCCTCCTGCTGCTCATGCTCCACCTTGGTGCAGACCCACTTCTGCGGAGAGCGCTGCGAGTGCACAGCGCAGGATGTGGGCTGTGCTTGGTCCCTGCCCTCAACAGCTCTGTTGCCGATTCTTCACTACTGGGGCAAGGAAAACTCCCATGTCCAGTCTGACTTTCCTGGGTAACTCTGCAAGGTCAGAGGCAGAACAATGCACATCCCCCCCTTGTGTCCTTGCCCCCAGACAGCTCCTCCCACCTTCTTCAACTCAGGGAGTTTTGCGCAGGGCTTGGGCATGTGGACTTAACACTGTGGAGTCTCCTAAACTACCTCTCTTGTGGACAGGAGTGCCACAGCTGGAAGACTCAAGGATGCCCATGTCTGGAAGGGCTCACTGCATCTCAGCAGCGGTCAGAATCTGCCCAGGTCTAGACAATGTCCCTCCGGTACAAGAAAGCTACTGCTTTACAAAGCCGAGCAAGACAGAGGTACAGAGAGTTACGGGAGAAGGGAGCAAGGAAAAGCAAATCTACCCCCGGCATCTCAGCAGATGCATGCAGCAATGTTCGAGTTTCCCAGGCAAGTGCCAATTCTTTTGCAAGGTATCCAGGTTGTAGCTGTATAGGCCCAGAGGAAAATGCAAACCGGACTCATAGTAGGAGGTGATATCTTTTATTAGACCAACTAGATTTTTGCAAAAAATAAAAATAAAAGCATTGCAAAAAAATAAAAATAAAAAAAGCTTGCAATTAAAGATTTTATTTTATTTTATTTTTTGGCAAAAATCTAGTTGGTCTAATAAAAGATATCACCTCTACCATGAGTCCTGAATTCTTTTGCAAAGAGCAAGTAAGTCTGGCAAGAAGTTGTGCGGCCCCTTTCCAGTAACACACTGCTTTGGTAATGAACTGGTTTATAATAAAAGACACTGGTTTATAATAACATTTAAAAAAAGGCGTGCTCACATCCTGGGAACACATCAAAACTGGGGGGCGAGCCTAGGATAAAGCATGACTCTGGCAGTAAACTCTTGGTCAGCTCAAACACTGAGGTTTTATCATCCCATAGCGCTTGCAGCTCAAGCTCCTGTGCAATGTATACGGCTACCGGTGCATGGGAAACAGTGAAATCTTAAGTAGATCCTAGGTTCAAGATGAAACCAAGTCCAATATGCTCCCAGACACAAGCCAAGCTAAACATCTGACGACTAAATTAAAATCTGACACACACAGAGAAGCAGTGCCCTGTAGTTTGGTTTGGATTTGGTATAGCAAGACATTCGGCTGCTTGGGTGCTTATCTAATGTCTCCACATTTCTCCATGACTGTGTCACGGGCCTGGAAGTCCTGCAAAAGCAGACTTTCTTGTGGCATTTGGGCACTTACAGAGCTCGTTCCAGCCCAGGCTGGAAAGGGGCACTGGGGAAAAGGAAAGCAGCACAGCAACAACCCTAAACAACTACACGGCCTTACTTCTGACCAAATATGAATACATTCCCACACATCTGGATCAGGCTGTGACCTCTCATGCTCACAGCTAGCCCGAATGTGGGATAATATTTTTGCAAGTGCTCCCATGAGAATGTGGGAACATCGCCATTCATTTTTCCCCATCAAAACTGGGAATTTTGATTGGAAAGGACAGCATGGTAATAAGGTTTGTAAAGCTTCATCCTGTTCCCAGGAGCCTGATGCTGCTGGATGAGAGAAGGGGATGTCTCCTCTAGCATCACGAGAGGGAGTCTGAATTCGTACCAAACACCGGCAAGGGGCAGGGCGCGGGTTGTTACATACCGCACCGTACAGGCAGTCCTCGGACTTACGACACGATTGGCTCCCAAAAACCGCGTCTTAAGTCGAAACATTGTAACTCAGAACCAATTTTCTCATAAGAAACAATGTTATAAATGGGGGATCGGTTCCTGAACCAAGGCCCGATACCCCATTTTCACCAAAAATACCCCTGAATTTTGTACTCAATCAATTCTAGATGAGTAATGTAGCTACATTAATGTATTTATATTGTAAACAGCAACCATATTGATTTGGAAGGACTTCTTTGAGGTGACTTTGCTGGACTTCTTGAAGGGCTCTTGGCTGGATCTTCTCAGGGGTCCTGGCTGCAGGTTTTTCTGAAGTTTTGTCGGCTTTCGTAAAGAAGGTGTCCAAAGATGTGTGGACAGACGTTCTCCAGGGAGACAGGCGATGCAGTGAACTTGTTCGCTGGCGTGGCGTCGCATCAGATCAAGCGTTATAAAGTCAAAACTGATGTCAAAGTTGAAACAGGGTGTCAATTTATAAACGTTGTAAGGGCGAAATGTTGTAAGTCCAAACGCTGCAAGTCAAGGACTGCCTGTACTGTACTGTACTGTACTACACTATACTATATAGTGTGAGCCATTATGTAATGTAGCATTGCATTTTGCTGTAGCTGGGAGCCGGAGACAAAGCTTTGTGATCAGGTCTGTCAGCAAAAGTCAGTTTTCCCCAGGGAAAATGTTTTATACCAGCAAGTATATCACTTCAACCCAGGGGTACACATCATGCATTTGGCCCTGAACCAACATGCTCACCTCTCTTTGCTCCAGGGGTGTATGTTGTAGCCGTGTTGGTCCAAGGACACAGGCAGACAAGGTTCTTTGGGTAAATCTGATATCTTTTATTAGACCAACTCAAATAGTTGGAAAAATGCTTCTTAGCAAGCTTTTTGGGTATAAATATACCTGAAAATATACCCAAAAGCTTGCTAAGAAGCATTTTTCCAACTATTTAAGTTGGTCTAATAACAGATGTCACGTCTACCCAAAGCAGCTTGGCCATCTCTCTTTGCTGCAAAAGTCAGGATTACTGTGACTTCTGTAAAACATCTGTGGAAACATCTTTATCTCACAAGAAAGCCATGCTTTTCTCTGAATCTTTTGCACTTCCTGGGTGAACACTTATATACAGGAATAACCTAGAATAACCACACCACCTTTGTGCGGCAGAGTTGGCAGCAGGGCAGGGATATTATTATTTACACAACCGATGTCCCAAAGGCAGAATGTCGAGATGAGCGTATTTTTATTCTAGCCTGACATAGCATTAGCTAAACCCACTCCAGGTGGGTCGCTGCAGGAAGATTAGCCACCCTGGGCCCAGTTGGGCTGCCCAGTGTGGACACAGGTGAGAACCAGGCTCACACCCACGGCCGGAGAACCACCACGCTGTCACCGACTCCTTCTCTGGCCTCATGCAGGTCACCTAACCTCTCCGTCGCACTCACGGGCAATAGGAACAACCGTAGTTACTGACCTAACTTGCAGTAAGTAAACCCAGGAGCCACAGGGGGTAGTTACCAAGGAGAAATGTGGCGCAAGTATAAAGGAAAGCCATCCGGAGAGAGAAGCAGCAGATGATGAAGATCTCTAGGATGCGATGGAAATTTTCCTGGGGGCATTTACACACAGAGGGGCTTTAACAGTGGTGCAGCTACTGCAAGGACTATCCGTCACAGCAGAGAAAACTACTGCTTGGCTGAGAGGTTTCAGGGGCTGTGCCCAACTAACGCAGGGTGCGGACCATACCCCTTAGCGCTTTGAAAGGGGGAGAGGAGCTGCTGGGTAGGAGCAGGCAGCAGCCGTTATGGTCTGACTCTTACCTCTGCACGCTCTGCAGCGACGCAGGCCAGCTCAAGGCTGTGCACAGATGTAACACTTGGAAGTGCTTCCAATGCCTTTGAAAACGCCTCTGCGGCAAGTGCCCATGAAGCACTGGCAGCACGCAGAGGATGTGCACGCAGCCCCGCGCACCCTTGCTCTAGCTATGCTCAAAAGGTGGCAAATAGCTGGTCCAGACACCACTGCTTCTCTCCGCTGCGCTAGGAACTGAAAGAGGGGAGACAGCACCTGCCTGGGACTTGCGCGAGCATCACGGGCCTGCCCAACTCGAGTCCGAACCGGAGCAAGAGGCAAAGCGATAGTGACTTGCAGCCCGCACGGAGCGTGCGAGGAGAGGCGCGTCTGCCGAGCCAGCCAGACGAAGAGCAGGAGCGGGCAAGCTTGCAGGGAGGCACCCACTTCCCACAGGACCCACTTCCACTCAGATCCAGCCAGACCCACAGAGAAGTCCACTTACCCCAAGAGAGGAGCTCCCCTCCTAGACTGCATGGATCGATGGGCAGCTCCATCCTGAAGTGTCTGCGGTGGACGGGGGCATGAGGAGCCCTCCCCAAATGAGCTCCAGGAGACAGCCTGGGGGCTCATGCAGCCTCGTGATCCCCGACACGTGGGGAGAAGGGCTCCCCTGGGCTGCAGAGGAAGGGGCTGGGTGGTTGGTGATGGAGGCTGTACTTGCTCCTTCAGCTGTGCAAACATTTGTGGGGCTGCCAGGATGAGCAAGGGCTAGCAGGGCTCAGAGCCAGGGTGCAGAGCCTCCGTGGTCTCCGAGCTCCCTCCTCTCTCCTCGCTCGCTGCTCCCATCACTTGGATTAAATTCTGACCAAGCTTCTCCACTGGGTGCTTCCTAATCCCAGCTCGACCGCTTTCCCATTTCAGTCTGTTCCTCCCCCCGCCCAAGCCCCTGCGGCGATCGCACTGCTTCCGGCGCGGCACAGGGCTGTATTTTTAGCACGTGGCGCTCCACGGTACTGAATGCTTTTACCCTCTTTGGTCTATGGTGACCAAGCAAAACAGAAAGTTGCAGTTAATGGACGTGGAATGAACAGCCTAAGTCAGACAGTGTTATTGCTCCGACAGCCAATTTATCAAGACAGCGCTGCCTGCCCAGAAAGGATCACAGGGAAATATAGCAAATAAAAAGCTAGAAGTGTATGGGGGGCATGCACACACACACACACACACACACACACACACACACACACACACACACACACACACACACACACACACACACACACACCTTGCTTAGGTACAAAGAGCACAAGGACCAGCCTGCAAACACGAAGCAAACATGATCTCAGAGAGAAAACTAACTTGTTTTTTAAACGACGTATCTTTTAACTGAAGAGAGAATTTGGGACGAGCTTCTGAGCTGTGCAATGCTTAGGGTTCGAAACTTCAGCAGGCGAAGCCGCATCAGAAGACAGCTCTGTGCATCAATCCTGAAGGTAACATTTTACTCTGTGGTTCTCCCCTACCTTTATTATGACCCACCTGCCCCTGCCTGGGGTCCTGCATGTCACTCTCCAGACCAGTAGAGTCATGGTCCCAGCTCAAAAGGGGGCCCAGAGTCTGTCCATGAGGGGTGCTAACTGGGTGAAAGCCCAAAGGGCTGCGCAGGAAACTCGCCTGTCATCCCGGGCAGGGGATGGGTTGCCCTGCCCTTGCCGCTCCATCTGCACCGAACTCCTGGACTCACGGGGAGACGGCTTCACCCATGCACTGTAAAAGACCAAATGCGTACAGAGCTGCACGTGTTATCCTTGCTGATACACCCTTTATAACACACCAAACTGAGGAGGGGAATCGGATCTGCTGCATCCTGAACATAGAAACTGTGACACCTTGAATAGGGAGGCAGAAGAATTGAAGGCTTAACCTCTTTCTGAGCAGAGACCCTCCAAAACTAAAGGCAGACTTCCCCCGAAGAGGTCACTTCAATACCGGTCAGATTTCTGTGCATTTGCCCATACAGACAAATCGACAATATTGTGCTGCTGGTAATTTTGCACCTATGTATTTTGGTACTTTCTCCCCAAAAAAGTCCTCAGCGTCAGGTGCCGTTGCAATATGACTGAGGGATCAGACGGACAGGCAGACAGACAGATGGGATGCTGAATGAGCATATGGCGAAGTGCAATTCTTGGAGTTCCAGGGATGCTGGTAACATAGCAGTTGATGTTATTAGACAGTACAAATACCATGTGAAAATAAAAATGTTATCATCAAAATGTTTAGGGCGAGATTTTCACAAGGACCTAAGCAAGCAGACGAGCCAACCGTTCCCAGCAACGCTGCGCAATCTGACTCGATTCCAGAAGCTGCGCTCATCCCAGGGGCTTGTCCTTGTTTGTGCAATGGACCATTAACCCGCTAGACTCAAATATTTTACACCCCAGAGTTTGTCTGCTGAGTACTCACATACAAAGGCACTGGTGGAAGTGACACCTGGTAAAGTCCAGATGGCTGTGCGTGTCTGTTTGCCGCATGCACTAACTGACCGGAAGGGCTGTGCAACGCACACCAGAACGGTACTTACTAGCAAGCCTGTGAAAACAGGCGGCCCAGGAAAATCATTTCATTTTGCTCCTCGGAGCTCTTAACGATGCCAACGCTTTCCCTCTTCCAAATAAAGAGAACATTATGCATAAGTTATGCCAATTTAGTGTGTTCAGGGAACTTCTTTAACACTTGGCTGCTAATAGGAGATTAGTCCTGCCCCTACCGAACTTTCACGCGGACTTCAGCAGAGCAAGGCAGGGCTCCCATGAACTGTCATTCCTCATGCACGGTTGAATCCCAGGCAGATCCTCTCTCCATTTCCTCCCCACTTCCTCCTGCACATGCAGTCTTGCAGGGTTGCTAACATGAACACTTAATGCGCCGCACGGCTGTACCTCACTGCGTCTCTGCATCACCAGCAGAGGAAGCTGAACTGGGTAGCTCCAGTCACTGCGAGTACAGTCAAGAAGTCAGAATGGCTGCATTGTAATGAAGATGTGCTGGACTGAATTCATTGCCATCTGTCTTTGCGGCGTCTGATTGAGTGGGTTAGCAAAATAAATACACGCAGGCATGAGAAATATCTCAATGATTTGCATAACGTTGCTTTTGACCACGTAACTCTCACTGGCACTCAACGTTTAGGGCAGCAGGTACCCTTCGGAGCCGTGCACTCTCTGCAGCCCAGACCCCGGTACGTGCTGATGCCATTTGAAACTCATGATATGAAAATAGTGCAAAGTCATATGAGTAGTGGGGACAAAAGCGAAGTAAGTTTTGT
The DNA here is from genome assembly GCF_000455745.1 of Alligator sinensis. Taxonomy (NCBI): domain Eukaryota; kingdom Metazoa; phylum Chordata; order Crocodylia; family Alligatoridae; genus Alligator; species Alligator sinensis. Next base: position 908,563 of record NW_005842103.1, on the reverse strand, counting down.
TAATCAGCCTTAAAAGCAGAGAGGGACCCTACAATTTCCATAATAAAAGCCAAATGTACAATAAATTATCCAATAGTTTACAATGCAAAAGATATCTGTACAGAAAAAAGATAATGAAATGATAGACATAAAGAGAGATGAGAATGGACTGCCAGGACAATAAGGAAATAGAGATGAGGTAAAGAGAAACGGAAAGGAGAAAGGGAACGGCAAGACAGGAGGCAAAGTCTCGGCTCCATCATTCACATGCGTGGATGGATACCTGTATCCCGAAGTACGTTTCCCACCGCAGAGCCTGCCAGGCCACAGGCCAGCAGATGCTACGTCCAAAGCTTTGAGCAGTTTTCCAAAACAGACATGTTTTCGTACCGTGCGGGGGGCTTCCCGCCGCACCAGAGCAGCAGCCTTGGGATGACAAATGAACCGCGACAGGTCATGCCTGAAGAAGGGCGACTGCACCCGAAAGCTTGCTAAGAACTTTTTTCCAACTACTCAGTTGGTCTAACAAAAGATACCACATCTACCCAAAGACCCTGGCCTGCAACAGGTAGTTGTAAGGGGAGAGGGACCCCCCCCAACACAGGTATAACTGCTTCTCGGTTGCTTGAGCAGGACGACCAGCAGCGAAGGACGGTGCAGACGGAGGGTGCTGGGATGGGCCCTGCTGTCTTTGACCAGAAACCTTTCTGCTGGATTTCTCTCCGGCATTCGCTGACAGCTTGGGGGAAAGCCCAGAGCTGATTGCCACCACCAGCGGAGAGCAGGGAAGGGGGCAGCTTTGGCAAACAGGCCCCGGGCCTCAAACCAGTGGCGCCCACACAAGGCCGGCGTTGCACAACTGGAACGAGGGGAGCCCGTCAGGAGCAAATTGCTGCACCGCTCGGGAAGCTCCCTGGGCTCGCGGGAACCCGTCAGACACAAGGGACCGAGAGAGGAGGCTGGAAGCCAGCTCTCCCTCACGCGTGCAGTCGCTGCGTACACGCGTTCCCATCTGTCGCGTTGCAGTCTCTTGCTCCGTGAGTAATTAGAGACTTTGCAAGACCAGACAGCCCCACGAGGTGCCTTTTGTTCAGGATACCGGGAGAAGCCTCCCTGGGCTCGCGGGAACCCGTCAGACACAAGGGACCGAGAGAGGAGGCTGGAAGCCAGCTCTCCCTCACGCGTGCAGTCGCTGCGTACACGCGTTCCCATCTGTCGCGTTGCAGTCTCTTGCTCCGTGAGTAATTAGAGACTTTGCAAGACCAGACAGCCCCACGAGGTGCCTTTTGTTCAGGATACCGGGAGAAGCCGATAGATGCCCCGCTGCTCAGTGGCAGGCGGAACAACGGGGGAACGCACAG
>NW_005842103.1:899744-907093 GCF_000455745.1 Alligator sinensis | reverse complement strand
GAGCGGGAAAAGGCCAATAGATCCCCCGCTGCTCAGTGGCAGCCGAAACAACGGGGCAAGCCAAGGCTACGCAGAAGCAGAGGGGCTGCGTGCACGGCGGCGAGATGCAGATGTGGTTCCTCCGCCCGATGGAGGATGAGGGGTCTCTGCCCCCCAGGGTTTAAGATGTCTGGGCACCAGGGAGCGTGGCTCTGCCTGGGCCTGCTGGGACTCCTACCCTAGCCCTAACCGTGGTGTTTGATCTCAGCATCTACCTTCCGCTTTGCACTCCCGGCTCGTGCCCTCGCAGCGCAGGCGACCTACCCAGACCCCTCACGTCCTGGCCACTACAGCGCTGCTTTTGGGCAGAGTGCTGGCTGGAGGCAGGCTTCGAACCTGTGCACTAGGACCACGTCTCCCAGCGGCTGTGCCTCCTCTGCCAGGGGAAAACAGGACTGCACGCAACCCTCCCGCCCTCGGACAGGATTGCACCAAAGGAACCGCCGGACCCAGCAATCACGTTTCCCTCCCGGCAGGAACAGCCTAGCAAGGCCCAGAATAACTGGCTAACCACTTGGGCCACAAAGCAGCGAATAAATATGAGTTTCTCCGAAAAGAGAGTTTCCAGCCCACAGGAAATTCCACCATCTGTTTTCATCTCAAACGGAGACAAAGTCAAAATATTCAAGAAATTGTCAAAAAATGATACAGAAAATTTTTCATTTGAAAATATTTTTAAAAATTCAATGTTTTCCACTGAAAGGAAACTTTGAATGCAAAGCTGGCATTGCAACTTAAAATAATCTTACTTTGAATGTCATGTTGAAACAACGTTGCTTTGAATCAACATATTTAAATTCATTAAAATGTCAACATCTTGATGCAAAGAAAGCAGAAGCAACATTTTCCATTTCTACAAAACGGCATTTTCCAAAAGGAAAGATGCTGGTCAACACCCAGCTCTTTTCCACCTACACACACGTGCGTACTTTTGTCCACACACAGACTATTAGGATTAAAAACTAGCAATGCTGCAAATATTGCTCCCAAGATGAAGGGAGCAGTTAACAACAGCGGTCCAAACACCCAAATCCTTATGCAGTATCCAACCCAGGCCTTCCCTGCTCCGCAGTCTACCTGCAAAGGCTGAATCGATTCAGCCTCGGGCTTGCCGAGCGTCTGCGCTTAGCTGGACAGAGGGAAGGTGGCTCTTTGAATACTCCTGGACCTACGCCGAAGCACCGCGGTTCACCCAGCACAGCTGCTCCTACTCCACCGCGGGCTCTAAGCAGGAGACTGGCACGCACTGATGTGATGCTATCATACATTATCTGCTGGGGAAATCTCCGTATTTTCTTCTAGGGCACAGCCCATACGCCGGGGGCTTGTGCTCATCCGTTTGTTTTCCTCTTGTATGCAGTGCTGGCAGTACGTGCACGCAAAGAAAAAACTACACCTGGTAAAGGGAGTACAGAGGATTTATGGAGACCCAGGCATGGACATACACACACGAGCCACTTGTACATAGGTAGGAAAAAGCAAGAATGATTTCCACTTTCTCTCGCAAATTACTAAAAATGATGCGACTAATCTCTCACCTGCCCAAGAAAGTTGCCATGGTTATTAAATAATTATTTGGGTTATTAAGCTGGTTTTCAAACTGCTCTGTAGAAATATGATTCAGAGTTTGAGTGACTTATTTTGGTTTCGAAAGAGCAGATTCTTGATCAAAACTAGAACACACTGGGATTAAACCAACCCAGGAGTGTTTGCGCAAAGAGGCCAACCCTACCAATGTTCACACAACCTTTGCACCCCTTGGCTCCTAAACTGGCTTGCAATCACATCCTTTGTTACGAGGGCAGGACGCTCACGCAGACAATTCCCCAAATCCTTGGCTAATGCTAATCTCCTGGGATTACAGCTATTATAGATGTCTGAATAAAAGGGTCTATTCAATGTAGCAACAGACATTTTCAATTACCAAGGAGCATCCGGAGGGGTACAGCCCTCCAAGGCTGTCTACTGTCTGAGCAATGGACAAGAAATCCATTTTTGAGGTTAAAAAAATGACAGAGTGAAAATTTCACACCCTTCGTCTAAAAATGCCCAACATAAGCAGCTCTCCCAGTGGGTTAGCACGCAGCCCCGTAAGAGCTTTAAACAACCCACTGGCTTCCCGCGCTGCACATTCGGGCCGTCCCTCTCAGCTGAGGCTGCCTCTTTCTAGCCACGATCGGAGGAAGAACGATAACTCTTATCCCGTGGCACAGTGGCCCTCGGTGGTACGATCTGCAGCCTCCAGGTAGGACCTTCTTTCTGCCCTGCCGACTGGGGAGGCCCGAAACACCAGCGGGAGACCGAGCCCGTGCATGCATGCACCGCGGGAGGCCGGCTGCCTGGGCAGGATGCGTCTCAGGCTACGAAGCCCCACGCTGAAGGCAAGCAGACAGTGACGACCAGCGTGCTCGGCCCAGTCTCACGTGGGTCAAGTGGAGGCAGTGCAGGCAGCGGGAAGGGTTTTCTTTTCCTCCCCTTTGCAGTGCATGGCTCTGGCCCGGGGCTGTGGCAGTGACCTCCTGACCGCACCAGCCTGCTGCAAAGCCATGGGGCAGGTGGGAATCCAGGACCAGGACAGAGGCGGTGGCAGCGTGCTTCACCGTGGCTCCCCTCAACAAGCTCAGGGACCATTACAAAATTTTGGTCCAAAAATACAAGGTGCGTTAGGCTGCTTCATCCGAAGTCAGGTTCTGCCTGACTACGCCGTCAACCCAGTGCCATGCCAGCAGAGACGACTGCCTGGGAAAGGACCCGAGAGACCAAACGCAGCCCACAGTTCACACCTTGCACTTTTCTCTCTCTTCTGTTTGCAGCTTAGTTATGCTGTGGCAACAGCACCAAGTCCTTATTCCAGAGCACATTTACTCTGGGGCAAAATCTAGGGTAAATTACTCTACAATAACACACTGGAGTCCAGCTTCAACTTCCAGCCATTGACTCTTGTAAAACCTATGTCTGCTAGTCAAAGAGCTCCTGGTTATCAAAGCCCTGTTCCCTGCACAAGTATGCACTGCTCATGTCACGCCAGACCCTTGTCTTTGATACACTAAGCAGCCTGTGCACAAAGAGTCTCTCAATATAAGAAAAGTTTGCCAATTTTTATTCATTTTCATGGCTCTTGTATGACCTTGTACACATCACCAACATCGTTCTCGAGCTGGGGGCATCAGACATAAGGTTTCCCCAGTGCCAAAAGCAAAGTCAAAGTCACCTCCCTGCTGTTACTCTACGTGCACCTGGCCGGCCGTGCAAAGATCACGCTGTGGCTATAGTGCCCGACTGTGAGTTCATGCTCCGCTGGTCATTCATCCGGACCCCTGAGTCTTTTCCAGGGTCACTGCTTCCTGGGATGGACACTCCTATGCTGTAAGCATAGCCTGTTTTGTGGGTCCCTTTGGCGTTGTGCGCCCCGTCTACCAGCATCCCGTCCCTTCACCGTTCGCCGCTGGCCCATTTTTTCTGTCATCTGCAAACTCTGCCTGAAAAGATTTTATGGTTTCTTCCAGATCTCTGTAAAAACAGTGCAAGGCCCTGGGTCAAGAACCAAGCCCTGGCGGACACCACTGGACGTATGCACACCCGGATACTCAACTATTCAGTTACGTTATAATGACACTTTGAGACCTATTCGTTATTCCATGGTCAATCCTCTTAATACGGATCATGTTGATTTTCTATTGTCAAGTTTCTTAATAAAAATGTCACCCTGTTCAAAGTCAAGTGCCCGACAGAGTCTAAACATGTTACTTCTGCCCTGTTATCTTTATGAACCAAACGTATAATCTCATCAAAAATTATAATCGAGTTATTTTGCAACAATCTAGTGCCCATAAACCCAGGCTGACTGGCACACATTATATTACTTTCCATTATTTTTTTATTGGTCAAGGCCCATCTCAACGTCCATTATTTTGCCTGAGATCTGTGTCAGGCTGACAGGTTTATAATCATCTGAGTTATCCCATTTACCTTTCTTTTTTGAAAGCCTGAATGAACAGTAGCTTTCTTCCAGGCCTCTGAAATATCGCCAGTGCTCTGGGACTCGTTAGAAGTCAGCATTCACGATCCAGGCGGTTTAAAACACCTGGTTACAAGTTACCCGACCCTGCTGGTAAGGACACTAACCTTCGCAGACAGAGTTAAACACCCTCCGTACCTGCTGCTGGGTTGCAAAGTATTTCTTCATCGTTACACAGTACAACGTCGTCACCACATGGTTTTCCCCCAAGCACAGAGTATTCAGAGGCTGCCACTTGGCCCCGCAGCGCTAGCTGTGCGCAGTTCAAAGCTTAGCAGTACTGCGAGGTACCTGAAAATTATCTTGGGGCGTTTATAGATGACACGACACGTGCACGACATGATCGGGCGTGCTAAGCAGGGGCACCAGGAAATAAAACCTCTCCAAGCAGGGTTAACCTATAGTGCCAAAAAGACTTTTAAAGTGGCAGGAAATCCTGGTGATGCAAACACAAAGGCAGCTGCGGCGGCCGAAACGGGAGGCCGCGTGTCGTCTACAAGCGCCCTGGGAGTAATGCTGAGGAAGTCGCTGGGAACTCCCGGCAGCCCGATCTGGGGTGAGGTCTGCACTGGTTACGGCCTTTCCAGTCTATCGTGGATTAGAAAGTAGGGCCAGATCCTGAAAGGAGAAAGGAAGGCCTGGGGAGGCTCCTGGGGGCAAGGTCCCTCAGCAGCAGCTGTGATTCGTCTCCTGGATTCAGATGTGAAAACTCAGGAGGGTTTTTTTGTTTGTTGGGTTTTTGGGTTTTTGTTTTTGGTTTGTTTGGTTTTTTTTACACTTCTCAATTTTGCCAAGAAATGATTTAAAAAAAAAAAAGAAGTAAAGGGAATTGGCTCCATGAAAAACACTGCTAGCCGGAGCAGCAGAGCTTTTCCAGTTGGGGCTCACTAGAGAGCTGCTGGTTTGCACGGTCCGCCAGCCCTCTCCTAGCCGCCCCGGGAGAGCACCGGCAGCTTCAGACCAACCCCATTACTAATACAGCCCCTCCTAACGCCTGCCGGGCCAGCTCTTGCGGCACCCCGGCACAGGCAGCTAGGGGCCAAGTTCAGAGAGCAGGACCAGAGAACAAGCTCTCGGGAGTTCAGGCCACGCTGCAATGATTCCTCCTCTCTCGCGAAGGACTCCTCTGCCCTAGACCCTGACATATTTTGGCTGACTTCTGGAAGTACAGTCGAACCCACAAACATCGGGGTTCGGCCATCTCAGTCTCCTCTGGGATGCATTCAGATCACCAAGCAAGCAGTCAGCACAGGAACCCGAATTGCAAATAATTAAAAAAAAAAAAAAGTTACTGGCATTTAAAAGTAAAAAAAGAAAAATATAAAGCTTTATTCAAGCTGTGCCTAAGAAATAAAAGCCAAGCTAATACATAAAAGCACACAGCTGCTCTAGTACGATGATGAAATTAGTCGTGGCATTAATAACTCCTTCCCTCTCGGATGCAAATGCCTCGCCTCTGGGACGTGCAAATCTCCCTGGGCCGCAGGCTGGTCAGCAACTAGCCGCCTGGCAATAAAACACGGTGCTTCCCTGCAGTAGCTGCAGGCTCCTTTCCTCTGTCCCGTGCGGGGCAGCGAAACCCCCCTGTGCAGAACAGCGGTGGCAGCAGCACTATCCGGAAGCTGAGCCGGGCTTTGGCGTTCTCTCTCGGAGCCACAAGCAGAACCAACGGGTTCCTGCCGACCCCAAGAAAAGTGCCAGACTCTTGGCAGCCCCTAATTATGAGTCACTGCCGAGTAAAACAATCATTGACGACCCTTGCGACACCTCATAGGAGCGCGGAGTAACTGCAAATCAAACCCCGAGCCCTCTGGGCAGGATGGAGGTGCACCCCAGCCCAACCCGCCGGGACGGGGTACGCCGCTCCGATACCTGCGCACCTTGCTGGGGCGCGCGCACAAATTAGGTTTCAGCACGAGTCCTCGACGAGAGTTTGCATGAAAGCTCTTGATCTTCATTCGTGTTTGGGGATTTCCAGCGCTCTGCAGCTCCGACTGATCGTCTTTTCAAATCAAACTGCGCGACGTGCTTCAGATTCAAATCAGACCGATTGGGAATCCACGTGTTCACTCATTCAGGGCTCTTCTACGGGAGCCTCTCTCTGAAGGAGTTTGAAGTTTTGCCCGTCTCGCTGGACAGACAAGTGGGACGTCGGGCTGGTAGCTCACAAGCTCGAGGCAGCACGTAACAACCCGCCCAGCCCCTGGGCTGCTCCAGGGAACTGGATGTTTTCTCTGTCCTTTAAATAAGGACAATAAAGAATCTCAGACTGCAGGTGCATTAAGTGGCACCGTGGGCGCTGTATGCCTACCCCAGGTGATCGAGGTAGAAGCTCCCGCGTGCATGGGAGCTCTCTGCCCAGGCCACAACCTGCCCTCGTGTCTTCTCGCCTCTATGCCATTTTACTGGATTACTAAATTACCAAGTTTTCTTGCATACAGCACACCCCAGAACAATACACCCCTTGTTTTTGAAAAGCAGAATGAAGAAAAAAGAGTCTTTGCAGAGTCATGGCTGCTGCATAGAGTGAGGATGAAGCCTGATGTTCAATTCCCTCACCCTCTTTCCTGCTTGACTGCAGCTGAAACCCTAGCTGCTGCTGAGGACTGGTCTCCCCCGAGTGCATCTGTGATTCTGAAAAGAGCTGAGGAGCCTCCAAGGCTTGAAATGGGAGGAGAGAGACCAGAACCAGATAGCAAAACTCCCTAAGAAAGATCAGGCTAATTAATGGAATATTAAAACCATTAAAACAGTGAGATGAAGAACATTGAGTCACTAAGTCAATTAACGCCCTCAGCTGCGTGAATAGCAATGCAACAGCTGCTGCGCCGTGGCGCAGGAATCGGAGCAGGGCACTTCTATCCCCAGTTGGAAAACCAGCTTCCCCACTTAATACCCACACCCGTTTTGGGGACGAGAGATATTGGGGGAAAGGTGCGTGTTGTCGGTGACAAAGTGAGGTATTCTGCTCCAACAGGTCAAACCCTATGTGCACAGCTTAGGGCCATGTCAAGGCATCTAAATGAACACCGGTCCAGGTAAAACAAGTCGGTGCCATCTCCTCAAACTGAAATGGCGACACACAGAGAAAAGGAAACGATGGCTAGCAATCCTCACACATTACTGAGGTTAAAGCAAACGACAAAGCCACAGAAACCCTCGTTTGTGTCTGGGCTATTTACTACGTGTCCTTATTGTATATATGGAGCCTCTGCATGGAAAGCACCAGCTTTTGATTAGGTAGTATAAAATTCATGGTTGCTACATACAGTAAAGCTGCAGGAATCCCTTT
>NW_005842103.1:856243-899713 GCF_000455745.1 Alligator sinensis | reverse complement strand
AGGGAAAGAAACAAACCCAACTTAATTCCCTGAAGTTATTGCTTATGCCATCTGAGCATATGGAGGGGGATTCAGCGAGTTCTCTCTATATATCTCTATTTAGTCTTGCTACTGGGTTTCCACTGTTTCTTCCATTTTCCCCATGCAGCAGCACACTATATTTGAGGTACTTCAACGGCGCGCGGTGGTACCGGCACTGCTCGAGAAAGGACGGGGCTCCTTGCACACCAGAGGCCTGTAACTAATGAGGACACTTGAAGATTTTGCTGAAGACAGTCTCCTGCAACGTGCAATTTAAAAACACCCTAGAAGGGAAACTAAAGCAACATAAGATATCTCCCCAATCCTTAAAGGTGGGAGGAGGGGTTAAAAAAAGGGGGGGGGGGGGAATCTCATGACTTCTAAGCCAATAACATTATTTGGCAGGTGAGGGGGAGAGGGGTCTGACGTGTGATGTTGAAGAAGTGTAGCTTCTGTAACACTGACGCCGAAGCACAGCTCACCGAAACACCTGTCTCGGAAAACAACCAAATAGTCAGCAACTTCTTTTAGACATTTTAATGACTACAGTTCATCACATTTAATACACTAACCTCCCCAGGACACATATTTTATATGAGATTTTGGGACCTTAAAACAAGCTCGACTCGTGTGCGTGTTTCAGGTCACTCTTCCGCTGACTTTGCTGCATTTTGTAGTTACTTCGTGCATCTCTTGAGGCCGCATGGGAGTTATTTAGGAAAAGCAAAAGGAAAATCAGCCTTTTTTATAGTCTTCTTTTTCTTTATGAAAAAGCAGGTCCAGATCCTGCGTTATTTTGATCCCACTCCACATACACAGCAAAGAATCCTCTCTGATCAGAAAGGCTCAAAGAGCAGCTTGCAAACTGAATTGCCGGGTAATTGCGTATCATGAAGTAGGGTGTGTGGTGTATGTAACACAATGGCCAACTAATCACTCTCACGTACAATTATTTTTACGGAGCACGAGTGCAACCTACGGCTGCACACCATATTTCACATGCAAATGCTTGCAACGAGGAATAATGGCAGGGGACCTGACTCTCTTGCTCCTCGGTTTACAAGGCATGGCAGCCTGTTGGCCTCTGCGTCTTCAACACCCTGATCTCTCAGACTATGCGTGTTGGCCTCTGTCTGGCCAGGAGGAATTTGCCAATAAAACCAGAAATCCTATTTTCCCGTGATTGCAGAGGAGTCACAAAGAAGGCAAAATGGGGTCCTGGGAAACAACAGGGAGCAAAAGGAGACTCTCTCACTTTTTGACGCATTATTATTACTACTACTATTATTGCAGATCCGTACGCTTGTCTACCACAGCCCTTTCCAAGCGCGTGTTTTAAAACCAATGACCATGACACACTAGTCCAAATGCCATCGTAGAAATGCCAAGGCAAAGAAAGAGTATCCTCGGCCTGGCAGAGCAACTCAGATCCCTGCAGATGTGGGCGAGGATTTTATCCCCATAGCCACTGTCCCTGCGCTGATGCAAACTGAAGATGCCTTTGCTGCTGGGATGGTCCGCAGGGGAGAGCGACCGCATTGCCGCATTGCAGAGAATCGGCACGGGGCTGTAAACTACTGGGGACAACTTGGATTATCACTGACTTCTCCCCTTTCAACGGAAGTTTTACTGCACAGAAACACCCAACGAGTTTTGCTTGACGGCTGTGAAGTGACGGGCTCTACCCTGCTACGGCTGATTTCCCCATGTTTCCAACGCGCACGGACAGGCCTTGTAGCAGGCAGATGCATCGAAGGCGCGCAGGTCACCGTACCAATCCCTGGGGTGGGAAGGAGCGGAGACTCCCACCAGCCCGCGTGCACCTTGATGAGCTGCCTCCAGCCCCGCTAATCATCCTCCCTGGGACAGGGCAGGAGTCGAGGGAAACCCGCCCGCCGAAACACTGCCAACTTGCTCGGAAAGCTGGATGTCACTGCAGGTCTCTCGGGCACTTTCCTCCTCAGCTGCGGTCTGTCAAACCACGTCACGGGGGAACCCCAGGGAGCCTGGTGCCCCGGGGCTGAAGGGCAGGCAGTCCCAGAGCAACCTGTATTCACCCGGGATCAAGAATACGAGCAAATCCTGGGTCCTGTTCAACAGGGTTTGTGCCCGCCCGTGAGCTGGAAGCTGCAGGTTTGGCCGCATTTCCTCCAAAGGCAGAAACGAGGCAAGTCACGTGAAGCTCTGTGGTCTTTCCTCCAAAGTCAGTGAGCATCTTTGTCTGACCATCTCCTCCTGCAATCCTCAGCTCAGCTCGTCAGTGCCCGGAGCCAAAACGCTGAGACTTAATTACCTCTGCTGGAACAAACGCTGCATCCATTTTAAAAAGTCCCAGCTTGCTGCTTAATGACATTTTCTTCTACACATGCTCAATCCTGCAGATTCAAAACATTCCCAGCTTCATTATCTGATAACCACTGTTTTCACATCTCGCAAAGCATGTGCTCATTATGATACTTATCATATACGTGGCTTGCACATTTCCAAGTTCTGCCTTTTTTTAATTCTCCTTGTTGAGGTGGCAGGAAAACGTACGGCTATATTTAGTCTTTTCGCCGATTCTGAAATCCAGCTGAAGGCGTGCCACCAAACTTTACAAAATCATAAAAAATTCTCACCGTCTAAATGCTGCGAGTGTGTGAAAACAGAGGACTGGAAGCCATTTTTTCTCCCATAAGTGTAGCCTTCACGACCAGCAAGATTGCTGGAGACTTAAGCGCTGACTTTCATTTTGGCCGGGGGGACCTAAAATGATGCCTCCCTCCGCATCCCCCCCACCCTGCCATGGTGCTCCTGGGGGCAGGGCAGCAAGGGGGGAGCCCCGAGCCCGCATCGGCAGCCTCCATCCACTCCCGCCCCGTGCACAAGCCTGGGGGACACACGCACCCTCCCCAGTGCAAAGGGAACCCACTGTTTGCCACGTGTTCCCACAGGGAACGGAAAGCCCGGATCCCTGCACGATACTGGGAGTCTGGGACAAATGCCGCCCCGGACCGGGAGTCGATGCCTCTTCCCAAGGGGGGCCAGGGCCCTGGGTGCCTCTGGCTGAAGAAGGCGCACACGCGCCCGCAGAACAACCAGAGATCTTGTTGTAGAAAACATGACAGAAGGAATTAAAACAGCAGCCTACTCAAAACAATGCACTTCCCCGGACGTCAACTTATCTTCTCAGCCCAACGCGTACGCTGCAATTACTCAAGTCCTCGCAGTCGACAGCACAGCGTCTCCGTCACGTTCTGCGGCACGTACGAGGCTGACGGATGGAAGACTTCGAGTCCTCCTTTTGTTGCGCGCTGGCCGAGTTTGGATTTGTGTCTCATTTACAAGCAGCACGGAGCCAAAATAAGAATGTAAAACAATTGTCTGGTGGCAATGACTGAGGTATCGATTAGAGCAAAGGCATTAAAATGTGTACTTAATGCAAAGGTGACATCGCTCGCAGACCAACTAGATATCCTGTCGGCTCCCAGGAAAGTGTTGTCTTGCTCGAGAGGCTGGGTCTGCAAGACCCGTTCTGCAGTCAGACACTGGAGTCAGAAGCGGACCGGCCAAGTTCGCCGATGACACCAAACTTCGGGGCAAAGCATCCACACCAGAAGACAGGCGGGTGATCCAGGCTGACCTGGACAGGCTCAGCAAGTGGGCGGACGAGAATCTGATGGTGTTCAACGCCGATAAATGCAAGGTTCTCCACCTTGGGGGAAAAAAAACCCGCAGCATCCTTACAGGCTCGGCAGTGCTATGTTGGCTGGCACTATGGAAGAAAGAGACTTGGGGGTCATCATTGACCACAAGATGAACATGAGCCTGCAATGCGATGCGGCGGCTAGTAAAGCGAGCAAAACGCTGGCTTGCATCCATAGATGCTTCTCAAGCAAATCCCAGCACATCATTCTCCCCCTGTACTCGGCCTTAGTGAGGCCGCAGCTGGAGTACTGTGTCCAGTTTTGGGCTCCACAATTCAAAAAGGATGTGGAGAAGCTTGAGAGAGTCCAGAGAAGAGCCACGCGCATGATCAGAGGTCAGGGAAGCAGACCCTACGATGACAGGCTGAGAGCCCTGGGGCTCTTTAGCCTGGAGAAGCGCAGGCTCAGGGGTGATCTGATGGCCACCTACAAGTTTATCAGGGGTGACCACCAGCATCTGGGGGAACGTTTGTTCACCAGAGCGCCCCAAGGGATGACGAGGTCGAATGGTCACAAACTACTTCAAGAATCGTTTCAGGCTGGACATAAGGAAGAACTTCTTTCCTGTCCGAGCCCAGCCTGCCACCGGAGGTGGTTCAAGCGCCTTCACTGAACACCTTCAAGATGAAACTGGATGCTTATCTTGCTGGGATCCTATGACCCCAGCTGACTTCCTGCCCTTTGGGCGGGGGGCTGGACTCGATGATCTTCCGAGGTTCCTTCCAGCCCTGATGTCTATGAAATCTATGAAATCTCTACAGCTTTGAGGGGCTTGCGTATTCATGTGGAAGCAGAGCCAAGCAGCTTGCACATCTTATTCCCAGGATCGCTGCCCTCAGGGTTTGTGATCCACACTACGATTTGGGAGCCTACGCCAGCCCGGTATACTTTTTACGGATAGCATTCAAAGGTTGAGCAAGCCTATAGAAAGCTAAGCACATCCTGGCAGACAACGTTCCTTGGGTGAATCTGATATCTTTTATTAGACCAACCCAAATAGGTGGAAACTAATTATTAAGCACATCCTGGAGCTCATTTACTCCAATGTCACCAGACTAAATGAAATTAAAAAATGAAGCGGTGCAAAGATCTACTCGAGATCACCATTCAGACTGAACTGAGAAACCAGTTGGTTCAAACGGCCAAACACGAAACTAAAACGCAGGCAAATCAAGGTGGGTTTCGAGGCTGAAAGAATTAGCTGGCATTTGTCTTCCAGGGAGAGAATATCTGGAGTTTCCTTTCAACGCAAGGCCCCAGCCGGAGGTCCCTCTCGTACGAAGCCATGACCCTGCCACCATCCCCGGGACGTGGGAGCTGGTTCTGGTCTCAGACCCTGCCGCAGGAGGTAGCTCGCCCCATCCGTCTGCAGGAGGACCGAAAACCAGAGCGCTCCCGGGAACCCGCCGTTGCACCTTCCCGCCCCACGTTTCCAGGCGCCCTCCTCGATCTTCTCTCCCTCTCAGCAGAGAGAGCGGTGGAGATTAAATCACGTGCAAACAGCAGCTCAATAGTTATGCTCCTTCTTAACCTTGGGGAATCTCCTAAATTACAGGTCTGGGAACCATTAATAGGGCCATCACCCAGGAAATGCACATGTTCACGTGCATGAGAAATGGAGAAGCCCTGTCCGGTATACCCCCACACTTCTTCTACCTCATTTCTCAGGATTTTTCTGTGTAGAAATTATGTCCCACTTGCTCCTCACTTTGGGGACCTCTCATCTTCTCAGTCCCGTTCGATGGATGCAAGGGCCTTGGGGAGTCGGCACATCCTCGTCCACCCGTGGCGGGCAATCCTCAGGCCATGGTGGCACGGTCCCATCAGGCACCACCTAGACCTTTGCTTTTGCAAACTTAGCGCCTCTACTTGGAGGCAGACGTCCCCCACAACGTACGAAAAACAAGACATGTGAGAAGTCCCCCCTGGACGGTGGCGGTCAGTCTTTTCAGGAACTGAAACGAGGGGCAAAACCTGCCGAAAACCGACAGCCTGATCAGCCCGTTCCCCCATGACCAGGCATGTCACTCGTGGCAGCTGCTTCCTCGCCCGAAGTTAGAGACCCAACACGGGGAAGTTCAGAACCCGAGTAACTAACTTTTGACCTGAAGACACAAGCTCCTGCTGCATTTTTAATGACAATCAGAATTTATCCAGCACCGCTAATCCTCCCACACACTTGGATGAATGTGAGCGGTGAGGAAACAAGTCTTTTTTTTTTTTTAAAGAAAAGCAGATGAGTGACCGAACTAAAGCAATGGAGGCAACCCGGCATGAGGACGGCTCCTCTGCCGGGACTAACGGTCGGACGCGAGCGCACGCCGAGGGCCGCCGGCACGTGGACAGCCTCACCATCCCGCAGGGCTGAGCTCCACGACGGGACGAGAAGATCTGCCGCCGCCGTCTCCCCAGAGAAGACATCAGCAAGGAAAGCAAACTCATGCTCCCAGCGCCGTCCCGCAGCAGAGCGCCAATCTCTGCTTCCTCGAACGCGGCGACCAGAGCAGGATGCATTTTTCATCAGCTAATATCAGGGCTTTAATGAGATTTCTGTAGACTCAGACCCGATAATCAGATGAGGCTGCTGAGCTGACACCACGTTTTGCAACGTGACCATGGCACTCTCACGGTTTCCCTTAGACCAGCAGAACTTTATTTCACCAGATTTTTATTTACTGTGATGTCTCTCCACACCGGATAGCAAATCAAACCGGCCCGGCGCCATCTCTCTAAAAGAGGGTTTTATAGCCTCTCCTGTAATAACGAGATGTTCTCTAACGTGCTAGATTACAGAGATCATTTTTTTTAAAACAAGACGCACCACTATATCAGAGCACCGTTGTCCGTGCAAAAAATAAATAATGTAGCGCCCACAATCGTTGCGGTATTAAATCTTCCTTTGTTTTCATAATGCTGCCTATTCGTTTTCTTTTACTGTAACTCCGAGAGCGAGAACATTAATTTACGTCCTCTACTGCACAGAGCCCCGCGACGGCTGACTGATGTCCAGCACGGGAGGGACAGCCATGCAACGGGAAATTTTGAGTGCGTACTTCAGGATTTTCTTGAGGACAGCTTAGCAGCCCTGCAAAATCTTGTGCTCCCCTGAGCCCCATAAAAAGCAGGACTCCTAATTCTGCTCCCAGTTACATCGGTGTTAAATACGGGGGGGCTCCACCGAGCCCTGGGCCGTCTGTCGAGGCGTACGAGCACCGCACCCCGGGGCAGGCGGTGCGTGGTTTTACCCTTCACATCCAAGCGGTGCAGCCGTCCCGTTTCCTCGTGCCCTCGGGGGTCCACAGGAACGACGCGGGCTCTTCCTCCACGCAGCACGAGCCGGTTTCAGCTCCATCTTCATTTCGCCTTCATCCTGCTCCCAAAATAGCAGCGGGCACAACGCCACCGCGCACTCACAGTACTACTGCCTTAGTGAGCAGCACTTTGATGCTGAAAGGGAGGCTCCGACATCTCCGCGGCCAATTTACTAAAGTGCAGGAACAAAAGAGTCGTGGTACAAAATGGAAACCGGCTTCTGAAAAAGATCCGGCCAGATGTTTGCTTTGAGTCCATCCAGGACGCCGCGTTTTGAACTGGTCAAAGAAAGAGTAGCAGGAAAATAAAGCAAAATGCAGCTTTCAAAATAACATGAAAAATCAGGATTAATGCATGCAGCAAAGTTGAAAACCAAAGAAAAAGTGTTTTCTCTCCTTTTTTTTGGTCATCAAAACGGAAAAATAAAAAAAAACGGTGAAAAAGGGAATAAAAAGCGGGAGGACATGAAAAGAACATTCACTTTGCAGTTGAGAAAACTAAGGGGAAGGTATTTTTTTCCGGTTTGTTTTTGAATTCAAAAAAATAGAAACGTTTTTAAAAATTAACATTTTCCAACAATATTTTCTTTTCCTATTATTCAAAATATCCCGCAAGTGTTGTTTTGTTCAATGAGTTTGAAGCGGCAGGTTCTGCCCAGCTCTGCTGGTACCGGACTAGCGGATGCCGACGGCAAACTCAGCCCAAGGGTTGCAACTAGCTCCCAGGACTCCGGCGAAGAGGATTAGCCCCATTTCAGGCCTCCTTATCGTGAGGACTTGAGGACTGAGCGCTGCAGTATCACCCGGGCCTCGTCTACAGCGCCGGTCTGCCCCACGAGATTGCCTTGCCGGGAATTTAAGTTGGCAGAAAGACGCATTGGGAAGCTGTCTCGGCGCCTGCTGGTCTCCATTACGTCCACATTGCATGCGCTGTGTACGTCATAAATATACACACAGCATGTACAATGAGGACAACATAGAGCCACGTCCACTGAGGTCGGAGCAGCAGCAGCAAAAAGAAAGGCAGCAGGCCGCTGCCAAAATGCTGGTCGGTTTTGTGGGGGGGTCGACCTTCATCGAAACATTAAATCATCTGGCTGGAGACAAAGACCAGCCCTGGAGATTGAACTGTACTGGAGAAAATCATTAACGCATCACACTGCAAATTCAAAAGTGAGCAGAGTAATATAAAAGCCTTCTTAGAAAAGATGCACAGGAAATATGAACAGTTTAACTGGCGAGATCAATGTATCAGCAAGAAGCTCCATGTACTTATTAACACGCTGACGAATTTTAAAAATAGCTTTAGCTACATTTTTCTAACACCTGCTCTATTACGTGGGTCTTTTTCAAATGCCTTTTTTATTGATAATTGCTGAGAATGCATTGAAAAACATAACCAAAATTCTCCCAATTATGTCAAATTGAAAATGGTTTTTAAACCCCACAGAACAGATCTGAAAGTAAGTTCTCACAACTCCGTGCGGCAGCCTTGCTATGAAGCTTTCCCAATAAAACCCAGAGATCTCCCACATTTTTTTTTGAAGTTAGTTACCTACAAGTATAAAGTCACACCGAGACATATACCTCTGGACACTCGGGACTAAAACACAGTCGGTGAAAGAGCTAACAATAAGCTAATATACTGAAAAGAAAGACTAGTGTTAAAGTGAGACAGACGAGCCCCCAGAGGAGACAAAACCACCTCCATGTGAGCGGTGCAATTCTCTCTGTGCAAGACTCGCTCTCGCCAACCCGAGGAAGGTGCAGGTGGCCGACCTGCCCTAAGGGCTTGGGCTACTTTGGACGAGGACATCGGGGAGGACACCGGTGCTTCCCAAAGGAAAGCAAACTTGACAAATCCCTTGGGAGGAACACTCCCATTCATACAGAGGGGCATCCACCGCGAGCATCTCTCCAGGTCTGAAGTGAGACACCATGTCCCGGAGACAAAACACAGAATTTTTACAAACTTTAGTCAATGTTGGTCGATTGCTTTCTGGTTGGAGGGTTTAAGGTTGACTTTTTCTAACTCTTCTCTGCCATCGGGGGAACCTACCTGTTCAGCGTTGGGAGCCGAGTTTCTCTGGGAACCACTCAAGTCTCCAAGCCCGGACTTGACGAGTGATTCAAACTATTGAAAAGCTCGGAACGAAATCCTGGGAGTGATAACTGCCGACACTACGAGCAGAGGCAGGGCAGTCCGAGGGACGCGTCTGCAACGCTCTCCCCTGAGCCTTGTTTCTGGGGCCGGTGTGGTTCATCACGGCAATCAGGAAAGGATAAAACGACCACTGTTCCCAGCAGGGCATTTCAGCTCCCTTCTCCCAACCTGTTGCTTTGGGAAAGCTCTCCCTCCCTGGTTATTCCCGCATGCTGCGCTGCCTTACGGCGTTACAACAGCGCCAGGTCAGAACGGCTTGTGGGAAGACGGCGGCTTCAACCATTCAAGTCTTAAGCGTCCTGTGTAATCGAAACTCATTACAACTCAAATCCTCTTTTTCCTACTGCTCAGCCCGGTGCCGTGTGGGAACGTGCAGATCTGTACGGTAGCCAGGGCCCCAGCCGTTTAAACCGGTCTCTCTGGATCACAGGCATTTGTCTGGGAGGAGTAGGCGAGCCTGTGCTTAGCTGTCCGGTGTCATTCGTACCCTCTTGATGGCCAACTGATATGCAGAGGTCGTCGGGCAACAATAAGGTAAGTAAAACAATGATGAATCCTGGTGATCATACTTGAACTGAACAGACAAGAAACACAAGAGGCTTGTTGTCTACCGCGCAGGTTGATAATCTTAGCTACCGGCACGGCAGCTTCCACTCCCTTTTCCTTGACAACAACTTCTCATTACGGCGAACACTTGTTGCTCTGGATCAAGGAGCAAGCTGCATCGCTGACAGGATAGACCGATGCATCTTTTCGTGCACAGACAGGAAATCCTGGGTATTAACTTTAGAAAAAGCTTCCCATGGCAAGCAAGCTAGACTATGACTTGTTGCAAGGGAATTAAGCATATGCTAAATTCTCAGGCTCATTACAGCGAAGCCCCAAGGAGGGGCGAGCGGCAGCTGCGATGCTCTCCCAGTGAGCTCTGGCTCCGGGATAAAAAGTCTGCATTTAAGACTGGTGCAACCTGCTCCCGGAAAATCACGCTTGATCGTAGCTCCCGCCATCCAAGGTCACTGAAAAATGGGACGGGGTTTACGGAAGAGTCAGGAGAACGGGCAGCGGGTGGGAATACATGCCTTGCAGCGAGATACTCAACAAGATCAATCTATCCAGCTTGTCAAGGAGAAGGTTAAGAGGTAGCTCGGCCACAGCCTGCAAGAACCTACACTGGTATCAGAAACATCTTTAAAAACCTGCTGTAGTTCAACCACGGCTATTGGACTTGACACAGGAATTCATTCTGGCGGTCCTATCGCCCTTATTACGCTGGAGGTCAAACTCGTTGACAACAACGATCCCTTCTGGCTCTAAAAATGTATGAATATCCCCCGTAACCAGTTTCCAAATGCTGCAGGTGGAAACAAGGGCCAAGTCCTCACTAATGAAACAGCAGCTGTCCCGGCTTTGCCACAGCAGCGCTGCAGGAATCGACGCTCAGTAAAGCGGTGAATGCATCTGGGAAAGCAAAGTCCTCCCGTCGATGCCCAAATAAAGGTGACGGGGCAAGACAGGAGTTCCTCCAACTTCCCAAGTGACACGGAGACCGGTTTAACTGAAACGAGGGCAGAAACGTGGTTGTGGCTGCGCGTGACCACGGGTGTGAAAACCAACATATCGTTGGGTAATATTTTAATTCAGCTGTAAGAATAACGAGAAGAGTTTTGTACTCGTTGCACTCATTGTTCTGCCAATAAGTCGGCTGTTGCTATGGCAGCCTAAACTCTAATTTCTACGATTCCAACATGCAATTCTTCTTCCTTATCTCAAATATTCAGTGATCAAAAAAGGTTTGTGAATTAAAATTCTTCAGATGACACCAAACGGAGGGGCTTGCTGGAATAAGTGAAAAACGCTGCATTCTCTCTGAAAGAAGTCCACTCGAGTTGCAGTCTGGTCTGAAATGGATTCAATCAGAGGGTCGGGTCTGGCGAGGTCTTGCGCTAGGTCAGTGGATCGCACCGGTGCTCTGCCATCCGTGCGCTCAGGACGTACAGGATCCGACGCCATGACCTCCTCGCAGGCCGCGGCGTGAATCGAGAGGCACTAAGCCGTCTGGCGTTTCCAAGTAATCTGAAGGACTGCAGTCTATGATCATTAGCAGTACATTAAAGACAGCCAGGCAGCTGCTATAAATCCTTATCATCCATAAACGTTATACAGATCTGTCACATGTACAGTAAAGTCATGTTTTTTTAAATGAGGTGAACGAAGCACCAGTCTCCACCACCATTAAGATGGCTGTAAAGTATGACCACCTCCAATCCCGGACGTGACGCGCATCACTCATTCCCACTTAACCGTTAGAAATCTGCTTTTGAGGATTGCAGGAACACAGCCCCAGGTCTGCGGCCCTTCCATGCGTCTCACCCGAGGCAACAGCATACGGCGAGTGAGTCAAGGCGTGGGGAAAGGTCTGCCACGCTCCAGGGACCGGAGCAGACAATCCTCCGGCGCGCGTGGAAGTCCCCCCTGCAAGGGCGTATTGCTCGCCCCTCCGCCGTGCACAACTCCCACGCTGTCCTGCACTACATCTCCAACACACACAGAGTAAAATTCCTCCCCAGTGAAGGACTACACAATTACCCCAATATATTTTCTTTATTAATATGATAGTAAGTCCTATTCGATATCCTGTAGTACATCTGAATGAACAACCGACCATTAGGAATATGACTATTAAAAGCCAGAAGCACACTCAGAATATTTAAACATTTGAAGTAGTTCAGCCGCTGCCAATGTTTTGAAACGCTGAATTCCCAAACCCCTCCGATCCGACTCACTTCACTGGCTGAGGTCCATGACGTCGTTAACCCCCGGATCAGAAATTGCTGGCAGAATCAGTGGGCTAGACTCGACTGTAAGAAGCTATTAACTAGAAGACATTGTTGTAAGTTTTCCTAAACTGCCAGTGGATCAGAAAAGGAATCAGTCGTGGCCTTCAATATATATTACGTGCCTTGTGCTCAGTTTCTTGCAAAATCAGCTATTCCACACACTTTATGCATATGCATGTGCAGCTGCTAATTTTATAAACAACGCAGCAATTTGCGCTGCCACGGCCAAAAAAAAGTTTCAATGTCAGAGACACCACGTGGTTCTCCCCGTACCTATTTTGGGCACTTGTGTTTATTGGGAAAGAGCCTAGCTAGAGACAGGGAGACGGGTCGAAGACCTGTTGACTAATCATCTGTCACAAACTTGGTAACTATAAAACTTGGCACTCTGACGAGCAACAGCATTCTCCGAAGAGCTGTGCAAGGACAGCGGGGACAGGGATACAGCGAACGGGGAAGAGCTCATGCGACTTCCAAGCACAAAGATGTCACCAAACCGGTGCACGGGAACAGCAAGTACCACGATGTCCCAATGAGTCCTGGACTCTGCACCGCAATTAGCCCGCAAAAACTGGAGCATTCAAGCACGATCTGACCATGGGTCACACCAGGAGCTCTTCGAAGTTGCACTTCCAGCAGAGCTGAGCGGGGAATCATTTTACAAGCAAGGATGGTGTCCCTCTAGGTACGGCCAGGTCCAAAAGGACCTCGAGGATTGAAAATTGGTGTAAACACAGGAGGGTTCGCATTTTGACTCCATCCAATTCCAGCAAGTCCATCTGAGCTTCTGGTGTCAGAAATTTGCTCGTCAAAATTAGCAGCTGCACATGCACAAAGTGTGTGGAACAGCGGATATTGCAAGAAACAGAGCACAAGGCTCGCAATATATATCGAAGGCCACGACTGATCCCTTTTCTGTTCTGCTGGTAGTTTAGGAAACCTTATAACAACGTCTTCAAGTTAATAGCTTCCTACATGAGAGCCTAACCCATTTCTATCCCTGCTGCCCCCCTGCCCTGTCCACACCTTGCACGCTGCCGCTTCTCCTGGACAGCCTGACGGTATCTCCTAGGTTTCCCCTCTCCGAGCCCTACAGAGCCGGCTTTGCCCTGCATGGCTTCCCAGGGCAGTAGAAACACGCTCCCCCCTGCCCGCTGGAGGGGAAGGCGGATAACACAGCATTTGGAGCCCCTCAGGAAGCACACCTTCAGGTTCAAGGCCAAAGCTCCCACTGCCCGGGTGCAGGAGGGGTGCAGACGACCGGGGAAATGGCCAGCTGAAACCTCCCGGATCCCAGGACGACGGGAGAGGCTGCAGACTCCCACCCACAGCAAGAGCAGAGGGGATGCCTGAAGAAATGGTGAGCTACAAGGAAGTCGGGGCGGTGGTTGCGTTTGCAAACCCTCCCAAAAGCAGGTGCCCCTGTGAGACGGTTGCCCTCTGCCCACCTGGATCCTGTGGCTCGGATGTCCCACAGCCAGAACCGAGCAGAGGCACTGCAGCCAGCTGGGTGCTCGCTGCCCCTCTCCTGGCTGCACGCCCTTAGCCATCGGACACTTTGCAGCCCTGGGCTTGGGGTACGCCTATGCCTTTTAATATCTTCACGCTCCTAGAAGCAAGGGAAAAAATATCAAAGGGGAAAAGGAAATCGTTTTAGCACAAGCTGATGCAATGCAATGTAAAAGTCGCCATATTCTTGCAGGACATAAATCCTCAGATAAAACTCGCAGGGTTTGCTTTTGCCGCTGGAAGGATGGAACAGGACTTACATTTCTGAAAGGCAGCCAACCTCCTGCGCGCAGCGCCAGCATGCACTAATTAACAGGCAGCAATGTTTCTTTCTGAAAATATTCTAGCAACAGCAATTCCCAAGGGAGGCTTCAAAGCACGGGTCAAGCCGAGCCTGGACTCGTGTCTGACGGAGGGCAGGGTGCGTTGATCCCCGTCATCAAGGAAAACACTCCACTTTGAACTGGATAAAAAGGCTTACTCGGAAGGCGATGGGAGAGCATCTGTTCAGACGGAGAGTGAACCAGAGGGGCACTCCTCGGCCATCTGGACGAGCAGCTCGGCATCGGCTGAGGCTTTCACAGCCTCTCCATCCACCGGCAAAGCACTTTGATCATTCGGGGGGACGGCTTGAGGCAAGAGAGCCAGGAAAGGGGGTCGGGAGCTCAGGTCGTAGTCGCTCCTGCCTGCCGGGTCTGGGCTTGTCGCCTGGGAAAAGCGGGGATGTTTTTGTAGCCCCAGGACAGCAAGAAATGAGGATTCACCCCCATGCAAAAACAGTCCCATTAAAGGGATGGTGACAGTCGTTGTCCTGCTCAGATTAATAAACCAGTAGATTTGCAGGTTGAATACAACAGCAATAAAAGATGTGGCAGCACCGAGGCAGGCTCTCCCCTCCGCCACGTCCATAAATCACAAGCCCCGCATGCGTGCGTCCGTCCTCTTATCGTAGCTCTGCTCAGAGCCTGACCTTTCCGAGCCCAGCGCTGGCACGTCGCGAGGCGCAGCCCCTTCCCACGCTCGCTGCCAGCCCGCGAGGAGGGCAGCCCCCGTTTCCTTCTCCTGCGTGGTCTCCTCACCTGTGCCGCGTGCAGGACGCCCTGCAACGGCCTTCAGCGCAGACCACAACGAACCGCGGCTGCATCAAGACGCCCAATTCTCTCCTCACCTCCTACCCTCATCTCCGGGCTAGGCCAACACGAAATGCCTCTGGGGCGTATTATCAGCCGTGAAAACAGCGCGTTGCATTTTTCTCTGTCGGGGACCGGCTCCCCGCGCGCTGCGTCTGCTGGCAGCGAAGGAGGATCTGGTGACTGAAGTGAACGTCCCTAAGTCCTGGCTTGCAGTTTTGTCTGAGCACGTTGCATTAAGTAAAGCTTTTCCACGTACGACAATACTCTGTGATCACAGGCTTTCTAGCATCAGACCGCTTTCGCTCTTTGAGCCTGAACAGTCAATTCACCATTAAAAGTGATGATTGGGCAAACTCGCGAGGTGCCCAGTTCTGCCTTGGCATGCGCAGGGCTGGGCGCGAAGCCTCGGGGAAACGGGACTTCAAGGAAACCTGTCAGACAAGGCTCTTTGGGCAAGTCCGATATATCTTTTATCAGACCGACTCAAATCTGAGATATCGCATTTATCCAAAGGACCTTGTCTGCCCCTGTCCTTGGACCAACACGGCCACAACCAACACCCCGGTACGAGTGTCTGCACTCCTGCGCTCAGAGCTGGTTAGCAAACCCACCGGCACAAGCTTCCTCCTAGCTCTCTCCTTTCGGACTTTGAGTCCCAACAAAGTACCGAAAAAAAATCCTAAAAGAATTCCCTAGCATTAAAAACGAACCGTTTGAATCTCCTAAACTCTAAAAACAGGAATAAGTCCCAAGATAGGCAGGAAAAAACAGTCCTCAAATCTTGCCCTTGTCCGAAGATGTATGGTGCTATAATTGCACAAGACTTCTTTGTCGGGAAATCAGAACGAGGGGAATGAATCACAGACTCGGCTTAAAATAGCCTCTTAGACATTTCCTTGAGCCGCCGCGCTCCCCCAGACACGCTCGTCGTCCGGACCCCGCGCGCGGGAGCCACGAGCGTCTGCCCCAGCCCACAAAGAGTGGGCTCCTGGTCCTGCCAACGGTCACTGCCAAATCCCCGACGCCGGCGTGGGGCCTCCTCGAAATCTGGCTCACGGCATTAACCAGGTGTCTGCGGCATGGAGCGAAGCCAGCACAAAAAGGACACCCCCGTCTGTGTCCTGGGCAGGAGGACCGGCACCGGACCGGTCCTCGTCTGCCAGGCCGCGCAGGGCAGCGCTGAGGCGCGCCGGCAGGTGGGCCGCGGGCAGAGCCCGAGCAGAAACGCGGCCCCGGTTGTGGGTACCCGAGAACGGCTCCTCCTGTGCTGCCCCGGCTGCTCCGACAACGCGCGAACGTTAATGCTGTTTGCGCAGCATGGAGGGGGCGCGGGAGGCGTCGCCGCGGCGTGTGCTGCCCCGGCTGCTCCGACAACGCGCGAACGTTAATGCTGTTTGCGCAGCATGGAGGGAGCGCGGTAGCCGACGCCGTGGCTGCGAAGCATCTCCCGGGTCACCGCGCCCGGCTGCAAAGCGGAGCTGAAACGGGTGGTAGGCAAGGCAAGGGGAAAAGCACTCCTCCGAACTCCCCGTTTCCTGCACAGGAGAAGAACGGCGGCATCTGCTCTCATCAAACGGCTTCAAATGAGGGTAAACAATAGTCAGAGAGTCCAATAAATCAGAGGAGCGTCGATCTGGAGCACAAGGCAGCTCAGGAAAATAGCAGGGCTTAGCTTGCTTGCTTAAAGATGCAGCAGCTCCAGAGATTTAGTGCAGAGGAAAGTGATGCTTCTGAAACACATCTCATCATGAGGAATTCCCTGAAACACTGGCAGGCTCTTATTTTCCCCATCTTCACTTGGTGTCACCTCCCTTTCTCATCTTTCACCCTTTCTTTCCTGCGTCAACTCGAGTGAACGCTCTCCTCCGGTGGCAGCGTCAGCCCCCCGGTACTCGTCTACACCGCAACTACTGACACCAGCTGCACCGAGCCCCCAGTCCTGGGGACTAGACCAGGTGGACTTCAGCCCAGACCCACCCTGGCAATGCTCGCGCTCTCTGCACAACCTTCACGTCCTGTAGAAAACCAAAAGCAGAAATCAAACTGTCGGAGGAGAAAGGATCTCAGTTTTTCCTGCGGAAGCAGGGTTCGGCTGCATGGCAATCCAGGTCTTCCTCCTGGAGACAGCCCATAAATACCCCGACTCGTTCAGAGGCCGTGCCAGGCTGAGTCCACTTCAAACTTAAAAGCGCCCTTTGCTAGACGGCTTTCAACACGAGAGCACCTGGAATTCAAAACACAGACGAGCACGTTTCCCGAGTCAGTACCGTGTCTAAAACGTGATTGTTTGCAACCGTGCCTTGCCAAGAGATCTTGTTAAACATCTTCTACGATGGCTAAGTATGCAGCAAGTCACATCCTGCAGTGGGGTTTCAATTCCATTAAAACCTGAAAAATCACAACGTCTTGGGAAAACGAAGGGGACCCTTCGATGCTGCAGCGGTAGAGCTAATCACAAACATTGTCTTGCTGCCTTTCTACGACCAGTTTGGAGTGTGCAAGGTTCACAAGTTGCGGAAGAGGGTGTTAACATGTCGAAGGGTGCACCAGGTCAAATAACTATTTAATTTCTATTTTATCAAACTTGGCAGCTTACGTCTTTTTTCTTTATTAGGTCAAGAAACACCCATCCATATTAATATGGGTGAAGGGGTCATTATTTTCAGATTAACAGATTACATTCATAACATGCAATTATCGCATAAGCAGCAAGTTTGTCATTTTTTTACGCTGCGGTGCAACTCTTGCACACTAACTGCCGCTATTTAACGGTAATTAAATATATGTTCACAATGAGCCCAGAGGTCGTTTTACATTTACGGTCTGCTTCTGAAACGTATTCAATGGCAGTCCCACGTAATCTCATGTTTACGAAGATCGCTTTGTTCGGAGAAGACTCACAAGCTCAGCTGAACTTCACAGTTCAGTTTCGGAAATTCATGCTGAAATCCGGCTTTTGAACGACATCCTCGATTACGGCCAGATGCGGCCTCAGCTGGAGCCGGTCGCCCGGGTGAAACCGCAGCTGGGCCGGAGGAAGACCGAGTCCCCCGCAATCGTGCGGGAGTCTGGAGGGCTACAGACCCAGAGCGGCAAAGAGCGTGAGAGCGATTTCCCTCTTTGTGGGCTAGCCTGAAGCCAAAAAATGCACAGCTGCCCAGGGGGTGGCAGGAAGAGGAACAGCGGTTCGGGAGGGGAGCGCAGTGACCCCAGCACAGCCCAGGAGGAGGACGTGCAAGAGCGGCGCCGCCATAGGGCTCACAGGGCACCCTCTTGCCGGGGACCTGGGTGAGATCCGTACAAAGCAAAGGAGCGTGAGATTCCCGATACAAAACCAACACCCCCGCCATCTGTTAGCTGCCAGACCCCAACCTCCATGCGCGTGGAGGCAGGTGGTCGGTGCTCATCGACATCGTACGTCCGTGTCTTTGCTGCCGAATTCCCTCCGCTTCCCCAGACTGAGGGCTGGCTACCACGGGAAGCAACACTGGAAAGGCTGGAAGAGTCACCGTCGTATTTAAACAACGTCACTCCTGGAGCAAAGGGACAAGAGCACTACGAGCTCCTCCAGGTCCCCAAAACACCCCCCGGGTGAAGCCTGGTGATCTCCCTCGCGTGAGCCACCGCTCCCCGACCACGTCAAGAGCACACCCTTGCCAGGCTCAGCGCTGGCACCCCGAAACACCCCGTGTTGCTCCCTGTATACCTGACCCGCAGGCCACTGGCACAAGGGGACAGCTAATTAGCAGTGCAGACTACCGGTGCCAATTAAACTTCCACACCCCGGCCTACACGAGTGGTCCCGCTCCTGGTCGAGATTTAGCATGTACAGAGCAGGATGGCATGTTTGAGGGCACTGGCCCGGAGGAGGAAATCTTGTTGCAGGAATGGACACAGCTGAATAAGGCTTCTCTATGTACCAGCCCTACAAACGCTGGCTCACATGAACACAACACTGTCCCCCAGGTCATGGCACTGCTCACATGCATCAAGTTTGGCATGTGAAATGCCCATGAGACAAGGGACTTAATTATTTAACCCTACTTCTTTTGCAAGCACAAAACGATGATGCTTCTCAAGAGCAGCGCCATGTAGTCAGGAAAGGTTTCCAGTCCTAGGGAACATGATCTTCTCAAAGGCGCCCGAGGCAGAGGTAACCAATCCATCCCATCTCAAGTCAGGGCACGCTCGACTTTCCAGTATCATTTGCTGTCACTAGCATGATTATCAACCGGTCTCCCCTTCTCCAAATTCCAATGTCAGAAGAGTCTTTAATATTAAACAGCTGGCAAGCCCGACACACTGGAAGCAGGATGATCGCTCGCACCTTCGTCACCTCTTGGCTGGACTACAGCACTACGGCGTACCTGGGCAGGAAGCCTTTGGCGCACAGGAAACTCCAGATGGCTCAGACACCGCAGAGCACGGCAACACAGACCACCATAAATGCATCAAACCTGCCCCGACGCTTCCCATTCATTTCCCCGGTCTTCCACAGCTTGGGATGAGGATATCCAAGAGCCAGCCTAAAGCTCACGATAAAGACCGTGGTGAAAACCTCCACCCATCTCGCTCAGTGGAGTTTAAAGCTCACTTGTGCAGGAGACGGGGCTGGCCGTTTCTGCAGAAACCAGGAGCCCTCACATGCCTCTGTCCCTTCTACTCTTAGTGCAAGACGCGTTTATGGGCCTGCCTCGTCTAACCCAAGCATAATCATATACGGTACAAGCCAAAGGACTCCGCTGCCCCCACTTCTGCCCCTGGGGAGAGCCTGACACATGCCAGGCCTGCTACTTGCACGCGTTATTGCAAGCAGCGCTAAGTGCGGTGCAAGGACCGCGTCTGGATACAACACAACTCTCCTTCCCCGCAATCTCTGACCCGCGTTTCCACTCCAATCTGGCATGTTCGGCACAACACAGGCAATCTGCTCATCTTGAGAAGCTGCCAATGTGCTGTATGTATTATTTTAACTTACGATTTGCATTTCTTATTCATGTGGGGTTTTAGTAAAATCATCCTCAATTGATGAATGATTTGCGGCGTCCCATTACTCTGGAGGTGCTGATGTACATCGCGCTGCCGAGAAGATACAACTTTATTGCAGCTTCGAAACTTCACACTACAGGACTTGCAAGGTCGCCAACCTCAGAGCACACAATTCATTACTGTCAGGCCATTCCACTGATTTTGTCTTCTAATTAATTGTTGCTTTATTATTATCTCAAAAAATACTTCCGAGTCACGGCTTCCAGTTCAACCCACTCTGCCAAAACTGGACCACCCAAGGCAAACAAGAGGTTTAGTCTTAAGAACCAGTCCACATCCTGGAAGGTGACTTGGTTTTTCCTAGGGCTTGCATAAAAAATAAGGTTAATAAAAAAAGTCAATCAAGCAGGCTGGTAGTTTGAAAGAGAGACCAAAGGATCCTACCTAGCACTTTCTACCCATAACGTGTCGATGGTTTGGATCTCTCATGAGCCCTCTCCACAGAGCCCTGACCGGACTGGTTAGGAGGTAGGCCATGAGTCCCATCCCAGCCCTTACTTCCAGCTCTCCCCACAACTGGAGAATGGGGCATTTTGGAGAAGAGACGGTCGGGGCTACGACCTGAGCTCAGGGTGGGAAACGGGCTCCTGGGGCCCTGGCCACTGGTACTCAAAGGCCAAGCCTGGAGGGGCGGCTGCAACTCTCGATTTGCAGATAGTGTCCAAGCCCATTTGCAAAGCACTGGATATAGGGGTTTTTACGCTCACGTTAATTTTCCCTTTCAGCGGCACTAAGGGTAGTGTCAGCTGGTATGGCCGTACTGCTACTGGTGATCCTGAAGGCACGAGGCTTGGTAAGAACGTCAATTCTTGTTATAAAAGAGCAGTGCCCTAAGCAGCACCACCAACCGACACTGCGTTTCCCGGCTTTGCTGCTTTGTGCTCTCCTCTTTGGTGAACGTCTTGTTTTGCCTTCAAGGAAAAAGAGCCCGAATCCAAGCAGCAGCAGCAGCAGCAGCAGCTCCAGATCATCGGTGGAGAAAACACTCTTTACCGCAAGAAGGAGAGTTACTAGCCTTAACAGCATGTAGGAGACCATAACAAGGGCATGCCCTCGAAAACACTGCAACAGCTAAAGGCAAAGGGAATAATGGATGCTGTTAAACTACAGATCTGCCTTAATACTTTATCTTATTTCAACTGGTTTTCCTTTCCCTTTGTGAGGTTTACATATGGATGAGATGGTTGTCGCCACGGGCAAGACAAAGCGGAGGTCTCCGTACTCAACACCCCGAGCGTTGTGTACCCGTCTACGGCTGTAGAGCAACAGGGTCATATTAACATCGCTGTCGCTCCGGGCCTATTTATCCCATCAAATTTAATACAACTGTTCTGAAGGCACTGAGTTTTTCAGGGATGTTTTATTTGACTGCCTGGACTGCGCCATGTCCAAGTGTTTCACTATCTGGAGACAGTTTTTTTCCAGAAATCATGGAGCCGCACTAATGAAGTCATCAAGGAGTTGTTTTACCCAGACGAGCATTGCCCTGCAGCCCCTGTGCGTGGAAGAGAAAAAGCATACCTGCACCAAGCACTACGCAGCTGCGCCAGATCCTTCACGTGAAACGGGACCGTGGCCCCGAGCCCGCGAGCCCAGGCTGCCAACGCTCACCAGCGCAGGAGCCGGCCGTTGGGAGTTTCCAATGAGTTCAAATTCCCAGTGTAGGGTTTTACCTTCCTGGGCTTTCCCAGCGTAGGGTGCAAGCAAAGCCAACACAGGACTTCATTAATTCATAGCATAATAAATCACTCCGCTATTTGAGCAATGAATCACAAATTTCTTTTGTAAACCGAGGCTCCATCGAAGGCAAAGAGCAACAGGTGCACACAAAACAGGTTAAGAGACGGTGAAATAAATTGGTCATTTAGAACCAGGCTATTATTAGATGCCTCCGACGTTTTTTCCAGCTACTGCAATGTCCCTTTTGAACCTAAACAATATCAGCTATTAAACAGATGACTGCATGCTAAATACATTTTAGAAAAGCAAATTATTTAATTTGCAGGTTGCTGCATGAAATATTAGCTGAAGGCAGTTAACAGAGACACTGCACTGCCGTTTTATGTATTTACTGATTTTTTATTAGATTTATATTTTTATTATTATTATTTAATTTCCCAAAGTGTTATTTTCTGCTTTTGCATGCCAGATTGATTCTTGAGAAATCTGCTTTTTACACAGCCAGGTCGCTTAAAAAAGAAGAGTTTCAGACAACTTGATTTAGGAAGGAAAGACTCCGCATCTTGCAAACAAAAACGGCTTTCTGAGAAGACATGCGGGTTGCTGAAGGACTCTTGAAAACACAGGTTCCCCGTACAAAACCCTTCTTTGTTTGCCGCGTTATCTCGACTGGTCGGGACATGGAGGCCCCCCCGCCGGCAGAGAGGTGGCGAGGCTGGGGGCCACCACGGGAGGCCTGGGGCACTCGCCGGTCAGCAGTAAGTGATGGCACGGCTGGTGCCTGTAGCCACGTCACGCCACTCACAAAGGTCTGCGCCACTCAAGGAACATGTTCGCATCTTGATGCCAATCTAGGAAGACCTCAGAGCAATTAACCCTAGGGATGGAAGCAGAGGGGTAAAAACCTAATGGTGTGCCCGAGCAGAGAGCGCCACATGCTCGGGGAACATAGGGAGCCTGGCTTCCTGCTAGTGTGCTCACCCCCCTTCTTGGCACCCGGCCAAAAGACAGATAACTAGGAACACGCGGGAGGCTGGGAAGAGAAAAAAAACCCGGCTTCCTTTGCTTTGAAAGAGACCCCATCTACAGTCTGACCCTAGATGGTTGCACTACGAGCTGATTTATTCACAAACATGTTTGCCTTACGCCCACCAGCGGGACTGGATGTGAACCGAGAAGAGTGTTGTTATGTCGCTGCAGTACAAAAGCTCTAATAAATTAATTATTCTGGACCAATATCTATTCTAGCACAGTGGTGAGAGAGGCAACATATGGCTGGATAATTAAATCTACCCAGTAATAATGACTATTAACATGATGACTGATACTAACTGGACAGAAAGGTGTAGGCAGGCAGAGCTCAAGAACATTCAGTACCCCATATATTTGCGCTACCCCATATATTTTGGGAAACAGCTTCCTGCCTTGAAACCTGCTCTCCGTCATGCTGGATTTCTGTACGGCCCCCACCAACGTTTCCTTAGCAGACTCCCCTCTGCAAAGGGTCACGATGTGTTAGTTGTGAAGCACCCAACTGCCGCAAACTGCATTGTAGCGTTGCCGCATTATGTGTCCAACGTTATTAAATGAAACCTTCAGTTTGCTTTGCAGAAACAGTCCAGAACCTGAGAGGGCCCATGCACCAGTTCAGATGGAAAGATGAGAACGCTCTTGAAGCATCGCTGCTGTTTCGTCCTGCCCTGTACGCGGGCGGCAGTTCCTCACAGCTGGTTGCATCGATCTCGGCAGGGCCACCTGGATGTCCTGGGCCCATGACCTGGCCCCTACGGCCCCCTCCACACATGCACATAAAGGCGCGGTGGGATCTAATGTGCAACGCACTCAATCACATGCATGGCAGGAGGTGCGATTGTGGGAGCATGCATTAGATCCCATCGTGCCTTAATGCCAATGCAGGTGGTGCCCAATCCCAGGCTCCACCTGCACTGGCAAAAAGCAAGCTCCCACGGCTGAGAGCCCCCCAGCTGAGGGGTTGCCAGCTGCAGGAAGACCCCACGCACCCCCACAGCTGGGAGATGCAGCTGCCGTAGTGTCCCAGCCTCAGGGGGTATAAACCCCTGGGCCGGGGACATCACCAGAGCAGCGATGTCCCCCCTGGGGTTTCACGCATGCCCCAGAGCTGGGAGATCAGAGCCGCGCCCTGTGGCTGCCAGCCCCAGCGGGGTCCCTGCACCGAGCGGCACGCTGCGGGACCCAGCGGTGGGACTCCGAGTCCTGGCAGCGGTGGGGTGCTGCCGGGACTCAAGCCGGGAGCTGCTGGGGCTGAGAGTCCCCAGCAGTTGCAGGACTTGCCCCCCTAGCTGGGCAAGGGGCACCCCTGCGGCTGATAAGGCTCCTTGCTACACCTGCAAATTAAAGCTCAATAGCAACCAGCTATAAAGTTAGTACACAGTCCTGAGGTCTAACTTTATAGCTGGTTGGACCCTTGAATCGTGCAATAAGTACTTTGCACATGTAACTGGTCTCAAGGTAACGGCACAATTAATCAGTTAACTGCACGATGCCTGTAACGTGTAGAGGAGCCCTCGGGGGTAGCACCATCAGGACCTCGTTACACGCCGCCTGGCACTGCTCAGATGTTGGTCGGCGTTGGGGCCAGCTCGAGGAGCGCGCACACCTTCAGGTTAACACCTTCTCCGACTCTCCCCTGCCTGCACGACTGAGAGTTGCCAGGGCAGGGCTGGCTCCTATCCCTGCTCCAGGTGGGGGTGAGAGACGGGTTGGGGGGGAGCAGGAGCATGAACCTGGGAGGTGGAGAGTTAATGGGAGGGGGGTGGGTAATGAAATGGGAAGTGGAAAGGAAACGGGGGTGAGGGGAGGGTGGTGAAGTGAAGGAAATGGGCCTCTGAAGGATAAAATAAAAAGAATTTAAAAAGAAGTGCGGAGGAAGTAAATGAAAGGAAGTCTCATGTTTTAATAAATTGGGATTTGGGAGTGGTGACGAAAGGAGCTTTCTGAGGTGCTACTGCCCCTGCCCCGGGAAGGAAGCCCCAGCTCACGGGGACCTGATCCAGCCCTTCCCTTGCTCCCCCCAGCCCGCAGCCCCCACTCCTGGACCCGTCCATGCCCTGGCATGTGCTCTCCGGGCTGTTTGCACGGGGTTGCACACTGCGGGGGGGGAAGGTGGCACCCCCGGGGGCAGGAGGGGGAGGTGGCTTGGTGCTAGAACTGCCCCATGGGCAGCAGAGCTCAGGGGGTGGAAAGCTTGTCCACCCAGAACAGAAAGGTGGGGAGGGAACATTGCATCCTGGGATGCTGGAGGACTGCAGCTTGGGGGGGGCTCAGAAATTTATGCTGCTCCAGGGCAGTTTTCTTTAAGCCACCTCAAGTGTGCTCAACCCTTGTTTCAGGTGCCAACGTGTGGGCAATCCAGGGGTTAGGAGCTCCAGGAGCTGCCTAAAATGAGTAAGTAACAAGGCCCTGAGGCCGGACGCTTGACAGCTCTAGAAGTGGGTGCATGTTTGGTGCAGGAGTGTGGAAGCCCTGTGAAAAGGTATTGAGCGTACTCCATCCACGGGCCTGGCTTCATCACTATTCCTAAGCCCCTTAAGCAAATCAAAACCACACTCTGTTTTGTGACCAGGCTGGAAGCAAAGGAGCTAAATGCCACCAGAAAGGCTATTCTCCAGTTGTTTCCTTTTATTCAAAGCATCCAGGAAGAAAGATGGAAATCACGTTCTATCATCTACACATGAACCATTCTTCCAACACGTTGTTTCTAACGGGACTAGAGCAGTGGTTTTCCACCTTTTATTCGTAGACTCCTAAACATTTCGAATAGAGGCGCAGACCCCTTTGAAGTTCTGACCGGCGGTGCGGACCCCTTTGAATTGTAAGTGTGGGTATTCACATATTTTTGACCGATCACAGCCATCGTTTGCAGACCCCTTAGACGTCGCCTGCGGATGCCACGGACCACGGGTTGAAAACCACCGGACTACAGTGTTCAGGGGTGGAAATTGTGAAACAGCATTTGTTTAAGACAGATTTAAGACCCCCAGATCTGGTGCAAAAGGGAACGAAGAGGAGACTTGATACACAGGAACTGAAGAGGGGTGAAGACACAGGCCATACGCACGTGTGCATAAAGGAGGCACGCGGCAGCATCCCACCTCGCGTTCTGCACCTTCAGCTCCTGTGGCCTGCTGACAGGGCCACGACTCTCCGCCGGGAGAGGGAGGAAAGACAAGCCCTGTGATCTGGGTGACCTGACAGGGCCTGGGACATCCCACCCAGGTTCTCCAATGCTTTCCACAGACTCGTTTCTCAAGCCCCTGCGGGCTGGGGATGCTGCCGAGCTACGCGCTTGGGAGGTGGTAAGGGAAAGCACTGTCCCTCTGCACCGCCGTGATGCTTGGGGCCAAAGCGATGGCCCCGTTATGTGCAACAGATGGGGGAAATGAAATGGTACCAGCCGTGAGTCAGGTCTTCCAACACATGCCAGGCAGGACACAAAGGAAGCCTACGGCACAGGCACACACTGCAGCGCTCCAGGAATAAAACGTGCGCTCTCTCTAATGGCTACTGCCAATTACTGCGTTTGTGGGGGAGGACTCGGGGTCCAAACATGACACGGAGCTAACGGGCGCTGCCCTACATCATCTGGTGCTGGATCCATAGGAGGTCTGGCTCCTTCACAGGTGTGTCTGATGGGGACCGGGGAGAGGAAGACCCTGCCCTCTCCCTGCCACCCGGCGCGCTCTAGAGAGGAGGTGCCATTCCTCCCATTAGCACCGTGCAGCACTCTCCCACCCTGCCACATGGATCCAGCAGAATCTGCACAGCCTTTTGCACAGAAATCCATCAAAACATTTATATTGTTCATTAAAAAGTCAAAGTAGTTTTATTCTTTCATAGTTTTAGGTGCAAGGAAAAAAAAAATAATGAAAGAAAGCGATGTAGAGAGGCCTCATTAGAAGCACCGTATAAAAGCACTGTTGCAAACTGGTAATAATATACTTTGCAGCTGACATTTTATTTCTTTTGCAGAGGTATTAAAGAGCTTGAAATAAAAGAAGATATATAATAAGGAAAGAAATCCTTAAACTGTATTAGCATTTTTAACGTTCTAAAACTGAAGGGCTTTTCAACATTTATGACACAAAGGTTTTAAAACTTAACTATTCAGGCAGGTTGGTTTTAAAACTTAACTATTCAGGCAGGTTGCCGTGTTTTAAACTACCGGCCGCAACGGCTCTGGTCTGCTCCTTATTCCGACAGGAGCAAAAGAGTTTGTGGTAATTAAGAAACGGCGCTGGGCACTGCTTGATCGCTGTCTACCGATGCTTGCTTTTTCCGCTACCTGTTTAGCACAGAGGTCGCCTACCCTCCCTAAGGCAAGCAAGCAGCTTTGCTTTGCCATCCTTACAGAAAGCATCTGTATTCGGCTGTTGAGTGAACCTCGCTGTGCGCGAGCAGTGAAATAAATTGTGAGCCTGATTTGTTCTCTGGTTTACACCTACGTGTTGCACTCAAGACGGAGGAATTGCATCTATTCGTGAAAGCTTTACTTCTCAGCTACGGACCAAACACCAACCACAAGGAGGGAGACCGGGGGTGGGAGAGGGATAAAAATCCTATTTTGTGAAGGTTGGCTGGGGGAAGAAGCAGCGTCTCTCTCTAGCTCAGGCTGCTTTTGCATGCGTGTGCTAGTATTGCAGGCATCTCAAACATACTGCTGAATATATCTGAAATCTAGTTGAAAAGTTCCATTTAATTCACTCCGTGCTTAAGGATATCACCTCCTGTTTGCCGGATGAAGCTGTGGAGAAACAGTTTGGCTGCCAGTAGGCACAGTGATTTCTGGTCGTCCCGAGGAAGGAAGAGCAGATCCGGAGGAACGGACCACACTGGCTCCGGCTAGGTTTTTCACAACAGCATGGTTTGAACATAAAGTATAAAAGAGTAGCCAAAGCCACGCGATGCGGACCGTTGTGATCTGTAATATACCCTGCAGCCAACCTACGCCTGGGGCATCCCACCATGTCCCTCACGCTGCAAGCGGCTCCAGGAAGAGCCCGTGGCGTTGTAGCAGGTACAGCGCTTGCGTACGGTGCGGTGTCCACACTGGGGAGGGCTGCTCCTCAGAAACCAAGGGCTTCCTGAGCTGGGAGTTGGAGACTGGAGCAACCAAATGCAAAGCAACCTTCAGAAGCAAATCTGAGTGCTAGCTAGGGCTTGGGCACGGGATGTCAGCCTCCTAATGAGCACAGAAGCTACAGGACTGCACTTAGCACGTTATGCAATACTGTCATGCGATGACGGGATGCGGCAGGCAGGTACCGTCACCACCAAGGCACTGCTTGCCAGCTGCAGAGCCACGAATGCGTCTGCAGAGGAGCGCCAGTTAAAACGGTCAAGGGAGCGCTGTTTGCTCGAGATATTTCTGTAGCCCTCTTTCCCGCAACCCGAGTTGAGACGAGCATAGTTATCCTCCCCGCAGGGCACCTGTGAAACAGGGCAGGGGTATTTTCCCTGTTGTACAGACGAGGAAGGGAGACGCAAGGAAGCTACACGACCAGAAATCTGCCAAGACTGACCCCGAGTCTCACAAGTCCCAGGTCACCAACCGCTGGACCATCCTCCAACGGGAGCCCCGTGCCTCGGTCCTGTTGGCACCTGTGGAAAATCCTACTCCCATCCCACCACCAAGGATCGGCTGTGTGCCGTTACAGGAAAACTATTACAGACACAGTTAGAAAGTTTTAAGACTCTTTTTCTGATGCTCTTTTCCCTATCCCACCCCCATTTATGGTTCAAATACAAGTGTACAGGGATAGAAAGGGTATGCCCTCTTCCCTGAAACCACCAAAGTGTTTTAAAATAGCCTTCTGCTATGTAATAATACAGTCCCATATTGCCGTAATTACTTGGTCCCAGCACCACACCATCATGATGCCAAACCACCTTCCCCTCCAGCCCTCCTCCCTCCCAAAAAACCCCTGCGAGGATTTTATTTTAAGTAAGGAATACAAAGCAGGGGCAACTAAATATTTAAAAAGGAAGAGCCCAGTTCCATAAGAATAATGGGAAAAAGAGAGAGAGAAAGAAAATGTGAATAAGCACAATGGTTTTTCAAAGGCAATTCAGGAGGCGCCAGCTCCTTAGTTCATGTTATAAGGTTAATGCGTGAACTAAAGAAAAACTGGAAGCTTTGTTGTAAAGCTCACATATTTCTGGAAACAGGCTCAGAATTCAAACATCACGTGAGATCGTTCTGGCAGCCGGTTATTCAGATAACTGCGCCTCGCCTAGCTCCTCTAAAAGCATCGGTGAAAAATGCAGAAATGCTATCAGTTTGGCTTCTTTAAATGGACTTTAAAAGCGAGTGTCTATTTTCAGAAGCAGAGCCGTGGCGCAGTTTTTTCCCCTGGGATTCTGCATCGTGGCTCAGCTCCAGCACCCAAACAGGGATTTTCAGGGTGGGACCAAACTGAAATGCTAAATGCACAACCAAGACACACACCTTCACCAACTTCTTCCCATTGCAGGCATCCTGAGCGCTGTTTGGAGACCAAGGACAGCAGAAAATGCCTCTTCCTCAAAAACAAGACGAATGTACTGAGGAACAACAGTTCATTTCAGTAAAACAGACAGCGGGGTTCAACCTTTTTGGCACAGCATGTATTGAGTTTCCATAAGGAAGCAATTGTTTTATAAAATCTGGTGGGGAAAAATAAATGTTTGATTGAAATAAAATCAACATCCCACTCTGTCCAAAATTACCTTTTCAGGCCTTCATGGAAATGTTTGAATTTGTTCTTGCTTTATTCTAGAATGGGGGAAGAACTCCAAATTGCTTAT
This sequence comes from Alligator sinensis, assembly GCF_000455745.1. Lineage (NCBI taxonomy): Eukaryota > Metazoa > Chordata > Crocodylia > Alligatoridae > Alligator > Alligator sinensis. The sequence goes on along the minus strand of NW_005842103.1, from coordinate 870,499 downwards.
GGGGTATATACAGGTTAACTTTGGCCAATTCAGCAGTTTAATCCAAGCCAGAAAATACGTATGTACCGCTTATCGAATACATACGCCAGCCTTTACAAACCAGGGGTCGCAGCTGGAGCTGACCAAGGAGGTAGACTAGATTCCTAACCCGTGATGACTTACACAATAAAGAGCTCAAAAAATCCTATCAGCTCCGTTTCTTGGACGTTTATATCCAATGTGCTTCAAATGCTCAGGTTATGCATCGGGTCTCTGCTGCCAGCACTTCTGCACAGATATTCAGGTCAGGTTGGCGATTAAGCAGCAACAGAGAAAAAGTAAAGCGATCACGGTTATCACCACGCAACTACCTCCAGGGCTGCTGCAATATTTCCTCTGATCATCTTCCTCCCCGAATTTCATAACGATTTTATCCAGTAGCCCCGAGCATCCGGCATTTACAGAAAAGGATCCTCTGGACCAGCGGGAGAGCACTTTTCACGCCGGAAGGAATGCCCATCGGGGAACACGTTGCTGTGCAGACAACTTGGGGCGGGGGAAATCACTGAGGACCTGCTCTGGAAACGAGCATCTCTTGCCCAGCATCGAGCACATGCAGAAGAGGAACAGGTCGCGTGCTGCTAGCGGACCGGTGGCAGGCAAAGAGGCCTGCTCGGAGAAACCAGGTTTCTCGATCTCATTTGCTTACAGATGACTCTGGAAAGTTTCCCAGACGACACAGCTGCTCCTCTACTTCATTGTGCAAGGATGACACGGAGCAGGAGGATCAGGGCAGCGCTCGCCTCCCTCCGAGGACGGCAGCTGGGGCTGGGGACCCCGCGCTCTCCCCTGCAGAGCAGCCCTGCACCCGCGCAGGTCACAGCCGGGATAACTGCGCTGTCCTGCAAAGGTGCAAAACTGCATCACGCTGCGCTGCAGCCTGAGGACCTCCACTAACGTAGTGTTTTCCTCACAAAACCAGTAACAGAAAAAACCGACTACCACCAAACCTGGTGCTGAGCTGCTGCTTTGCTCTAAAAAGGAAAACCCTATGATCCAATACATGTAAAATATATCAGTTCATAAAAAAGAAACCACGTTTAGTTTGCACGGGAAGTCTCAGCCTGCAAACGCTCCTTGCAGGTAGGTCAGGCAGGACCTGAACAAGCTGCGGGTAGAGTTTGCTTTGTTTCTGCATTTCCCAACCCTCTTGCGGTGCTTTAGGGTTCGATGGACAGAAACCCTCCCATCAAAATTTAAAGTTTTTACCTTTAGGCCTAGCACAAGCACGAGTCGTGTGGTCCCATCACCTATCATGGATGCACACAGCCCATATTCATGTTGCACCAAACACTGAGACGCAGTTAAGTCCTTGCAGACCATGAGAAGTGACAGTCGCCCAATCTTGCTCAGATCAAAATATGCAGCACCTCATTTGGCGTGCCGTTCTGAAGGGGAACGAGTGCCTTGCAGATGATGAAGCTAGCCCACCACATACAGGCCCACGTGCCAATCCAGGGTATGCCCATGGAGGAGAGGGGAGAGGAAGCCCCAGGCACAGACTGGTTTTGTGGCAGGTCTGCATCACTTCTCAGTGCAGCATCACGGTTACCATTTCTGAGTGCCCAATAAGTGAATGCTAATATATGTCTAGTCTCACTGTCCAGGCCTCACCAACCATAATTCATTAAGATCATTTGTGCTGCCTAGTAACCCACGTGTTATGGGAAAATGCAACACGTCTAACAACGCCACGGAAAGCCGTCTCTCTCCGGGCACGTGTTGGCATTCGCCAGGAACCTAACGGTTGTGCGCTACGCTCCCGCTCCAGAGGAGGTTTCCTTATTAAAGGGCAGACTCTGCGGCATCTCATTTTTCACTCAGAGGTTTCCAGTTTTAGGTCTGCTTCTTGCAGAATAAAGCACACACGGGCATCTAGTTGTACAGTTGTGGAAGCAGAATATTTATGGGCCCTCCTGTTTTCTTGGCGATCACAGCCTTGCTTTGCCATCTAAATGTGCTAATGCCAAAATCAATGAGATTCTGCTACACTTACAAAGGTATAATCTCTGGCTCATTAAAATCAAGTCCCCTCCAAGAAAAAGCATTTATTATCCTCTCTAGAAACAAGATTTGATTAAGTCCTTCAAGGCTAGCAGTAATATTCACTCAGCACAGTACTCAGTATTGCTCCGTTGGCTTCACTTCTCCGTATGATTTCATACATTTTCCATCTAAGTTTGAGAGAACCACCACTTGGCTTTTCTTGACATGCAGAGCTTCTCTCACTTTTTCTCTGTACAAGTATTTAACGCCAACCAGAAGATGTTTTATCGCTTCTCACAGGTTATACGAGCCTGGAGCACTTTGCAAGCACATCACCGTGCGTTTCAGCCACCGGTCCAAGCCCGGTGGCCAAGGGGTTGGCGTTGTGAAGGCTCAACAGCACATGGGAGCACAGGTATGCCCGCTATCTCGTTCAGCTACTTTGCACTCCCAGCCTGAATGAACACATACACGTTTAAAGCTGGTTTGACTGGGGGCAGCCTTTGACATGAATCTGGAGCAAAACCTGAACTCACCCCCCTGGAGCCGTGCGAGAGGTCTTAGCTGCTCCACCACTTCGCACTAGAGGAGGGTGCCCAATGCCAAGAGACCCGCATGGGCTTGGACGTGTGCGTGCACAAAGAAGAAAGGGTGTCGTGCAGAAGAACAAAGCAGAAACCGTGCAGATTAAAACCTGCCTCTCCTCCATAATGGAAATGCCTGTAGAATTTTAATTTAAATTTTTCAAAGCCTTGGCAGGTCTGTATGAGTTGATGGTAGTCTCTGCCATTTCCTTTTGGCTTCTGATTGCTAGTCGCAGGAACAACTCAACAATGGGCCCATTGTTTTGTTCCAAAACCTGACTGTCAAACTGGAGCAGCTGAAGATCTTCAGCTGGAGCGTCCACCAGAACGGCGATTAGCTCTTTGTCAGCCGCCAGCGCGCGGAGGCCGCAGGAGACGCCTCCCAACACTTCCAAACCCATCCGAAAATACAGCTGCCCGCGTCGAGGAGCGGAACGAAGTGAACACACCTCGCTCACGTGTCTGCGCAGGACTGGGAAACACCAGTTAGGTCTTCAACCACGTAAATCATCATCTGCCACTAGAATTACACGCACCTGGATGCGGATGGGCCTGCCATCTGTTCTGGGCTGGAATATGACTGCTTGACAGCTACCGAAAGCGAACCTGGCGAGTAAATAATGCAGCTGCCTCGTTTTGGTCAGGAGGAAAAGAATCGTTTGCAGTGCTCCCGTCTCTTGTAACAGAACATTAAATTCCTCATAAAACAACATTTCATTTAAACACCGGCAGATGCTAACTTAACAGTATGTGCGATGGTGTCCCCCGAGAGGGGCTCATTGATGCCGGTAACTGGAAGCAACAATGACAACACACGGAAACAGGCAATCCCGAAGATCCAAATTAAATGAGAGAATAACAGGAAGATGAAAAGACGTAGACTTCCCGAGCAGGCCCAGGGGGACCTGTTTGAGGAACCTGACAAGAAAACCAGTTAATTATGCCCCGACTCACGCACTGAACCACGAGGCAGCTTTGTACGGGCTGCAAGGAAGAGTTCGTCTGAACAGAAATAAGTCTGGGTTTAGAGAGAGAAGCGAGGAGAGAGAGACCAACCCTTCACGGGGCTCTACCAAGACAAATCCCTGCCTCCAGTCCCGTTGGAGGGCACTCGTGCGGTCAGGGGCTTACAGGACAAGCCCGACGAGGGGAGACCGAGGGCCCTGGACCTCTTCAGCCTCTGCAAGAGAAGGCTGAGCGGGGATCTTGTGGCCCCTACAAATCATTATGGGGACGCAGCAAGGGATCGGAGATGCTCTGTTCGCCAGGGCGCCTCTTGGGGTAACGGGGAACAACGGTCACTAACTGACCGAGAGCGGATTTAGGTTAGACACCTGGACCAAGTACTCATCGGTGCACAGAAGCCATCATTTCCCCCCTGCTTCACCCAGTAAGTTGCCGTTGCTTCCCCCTACGTCTCGCCCTGCTGTGCAGTCCCGTCGAAGTCCTGTACCACGCTCATTGGGAGGAAGAGAGGACGCCGGTGGCTGCGACAGCACCAGCAACACTTTCTCTCCCGTGGGATGTCCAACCTTAATCCTCTCGAAGGAGGAAAGATCCACAGGAGGAATTCAAAGAGACCGCCCCAAAACAAGCTAGGGCAGGGCTGGAGCCTGCCTTCTCCTCGGCGGCTGCAGCAAGGGGCAGGCTACCTGCCCGCGCCGCGGGGCGAGCAGACCCCAGGCACAGAGCCGGCCCCTCTCTTGTGGGCAGCAGCCTGCGGGCATCTGGGCTCCGCTGCACAGAGATGGACCGAGAAGAAAGCCCGCGCTGGCAGCCACTTGACAAACCCACCCCAGCATCGCCAACCCGAACCCCTGCTCGGAGCCCGAGCTCTCCCAGGGATCACCACCCTGCCGGGGATCTCGGTTACCCAGCCGCGTTTTACAGCAGGGCTTCCCCCCTCTGGTAATGTCAGCCCAGCTTTTAATAAAATATTTAAGCAGATATTTTCTAAATTTGCCTTTTTCATTGAATGTTTGGATTAGTTGTCTCAGAGATACTTGATATTTCCTCAAGATAAATTAACCGGGGAGTTCAAAGGGAAGATCTGACAGCAACTATTATCAAATTGATCAGAGAAACTGGTTATGTATCTGGGGAAGTGCTTCTTTTTCAATTAGCATTAGAGGGGGGCACAAAACCTAGGGGGGAGATGGAAAAAAAAAAAAAAAATCACACCAGGCCGCGGTGGCTCTCTGCAGCCTCGAACCCAGTGCTCCAGCGGTCCGCACAGTCGCGAGGGAGCAAAGGGAACATGATACACACGCGGACCTGGCCACGTATTTCACATCCAGCTCCCCAGCCTTTGCAGAAAGCATGACTGTTCTGAAAAACGAACCTGGGTAGCACAGACTTGCAGGTCTTCGCCGTCCTGGCAGACTCTCACCTTCCCCCACGGAAGCAGACGTGTGTCTCTCCCTGCCTGGCGAACCCGGCACCCGCGAGGCAAGCTCGGTGGCTTTTCTCTTGCAGATCACCAGCGAACAAAGGCTGCGCGTGCTGAAGGAGGCCCTCCCGAATGCCCGAGTAACCTGGCTGCTCTCACTACGAATGGATTTAGGGGATTAGGATGCAGTAAGCAATTGCACTGGAGGATTACCAAGGAGGAACTGCATCCAGCTCATCCTCTCCAGTTTGGATGTTCAGCCATCCCTGACCTGGGTTTGGCACAAACTTCCAGTGCTTAAGATGCTTGAGGCCTGTATGCTTGCGCTAAAAAGGTGCCCAGGTGTCATCTGGTAGCACTGTCCTCTGACAACAGGATAATGCCACCTTTCAGGGGCTACCTTGCTTCGATCGTTGAAGCCATGGAAACTGGCCCGGCACACCCTTTTTCCTGACCCCTTTCGGAGCAGAGACATGCGACATGGTGGCACAGTTCCAGATGTGAGTGCAGTATGGACTGAGAAATGCAACGCTGGCATTAAATAACCCCTTTGGAAGAGAGAAGCATGGCCAGCAAGCAGAACCAGGCCGCGGCAGACAGGTGCCGTCGTGCAAGGAGCCGGGTGGGACAGGCCGGGTATTCAGGACACTCAAAGCCACAGTGCCAGAGAGAGACAGAAAAAGCAGACTCCAGCTCTGCAGCACATCGCGTGCCTGGTGTCCTGCAGAAATCACGAGCTTCCTAGAGGACAGACCTACCGTAACAGACACCACACACGCTTCCTTGGTCCCTTTCCAACAGGTTGGAGTCGAATCATGGAAGCGTTGGGCTGGAAGGAGCCTCAACGCTCAGTCCAACGCCCTGCACAGACCAGGGTGCTGCTCCTAAACCACCCAGCCCCTTCCTGAAGACTTCCCAACTTCTCTGGGCAGCTCATCCCCTGGTCCCTACTCTTCTTGCAGTTGCACGAGATTATTCTGAGCTTTAATCTAAATCTGTTTCGCTGTCATTTGAATCCATTGAGCTGTGTCCTGACTGCTGCAGCAAGGGAGAACAATTGTGCTCTCCCTTCGTAGCAGAGCAGAGAGAATCCAGGCCCTCGGCAGTCGTGCCGGTTTGCCATCGACAGCAGCCCCGTTACTGTGGCCAAGAAGACTTTAAAAACTTTGGTGTACTGTACAGGCCAGCAGGCACCCTGGCTGGGTAGCTCTGTCTACGCCGCCGGGTCGGAGGGGCCGGCATCCTCTCCCCACCCTTCTGCTGGCTGCAAGATTTGCTGTTGCTAAACCAGCCCAGAGGCCCGTCCAGCTTCTCTTCCGAAGATCTCCCATGACCCCCAAAGCTCCTCTGCTCTTGGCGAGGGAGCCGACATCACTGCGTTTAAACCACGTGCGTCGCCACCGACCCACGCACAGTTTTATGCTTTCCCTTGTCCAGCCTCCCTCCTGTTGCTTTCCAATTCTGCCCGCTTCTCGTGCACCCCTTTGCAAGCTTTCCACATCTGGGGTACAGCAAGTAGCCGCACCAAGGAGCTCCCTACTGATCCGGGCCTGCCGTGATAAATGATCCTGCCTCGCTGTTCGCAGCCTCCACCAGAATCATTTCATAAATAAAGTTAACTCTGCTTTGGTTTTTAGCATGTACTTACATTACGAAGAGGAGCCCATCTGGATGACAGCATGATGCATTTGCTGAAAGCATTGGTCCAGATTCCTCCTTTCCCTAAACAAGAACATATTTTCACTGTTAAACATTTAATTGCCACAAGCACTTTAAGCTAGACATATTTAGGACAATTTATTACAAAAGTCATAAAATTCTTTGACATCACTGTGGGCAAGCCACGGCCATGGAGTTTCCAACTCTGTTGTAATTCAAGGGGATTCGTTTAAGAGAGAAATTAAATGGTGATACACAGAATTTATGGAGGAACGCAGACTGCTGGTTTAATCTGAGATAACTAGAGGCTATTTTGGACACAAAGATGCACCAATTCTGAAATCTTTATTCACGTCGGTAATTTTGTTGGTCTCAAGAGAGACTATTCCAATAAGGCCTTAATAAATGTAATCTCAAGGTGGGCTCAAAAGCATTCAAGCACTGCTCCTCTTAAACCACGCTTACTTGGGTCAGAGCTACTGCTCTGCATCTTTTCCAGTTGTGGGCATGAACGATATCCTATCAGAAAATAATCATTAAAAACCTTAAAACCCTGAAAGAGAGCATCCCTAAACTGGTAACGTGCACACACAGCACGTATGCAGAGCAGAGAGATTCTGCTCAGGGTTACCCAATTTAGATCCAGGGTGGTCAGCACGCGAGTCTGAAGACACGGGGCAGAAGGCAGGCAGGGTGGCACCGCAGACACTAGCTGGTCCAGGGGCACGGGGGTTCGGAGGCAACAGCCTACGTCGTCAGATGCGAAGACGGTCCATTCCTAGCATCAGGCGAAGTAGGCTGTTGCCTACAAAAGCTCATGCCCCTCTGGATCAGTTCATCTCCACGGCACTGGTTCCCAACTTTTTTAGACTCACGGCACCCCTCGTTACTCCAGCCCTCCATGCTACCTCAATTTTCATATATTTTTCTGTAGTCAAAAAATGTAGGCAAGCAATGCTCCCGTTGCAAAGAACTCAGAAAGCTCACAACGTGCCAGAATGCCTGTAACCCGACAGATTCACACTGGCAATCTCTGGGGTCATCTTGTGAACCGCGTTTGCACGCCCCGCAGTGCTGGTGCCCGGTTAAGAACCACTGCTTTATGGCGCTACCCTCCCCTACCGTTGGCCAAATACAAGCGTCTAACAGCTCATTTGACTTCAGTGCAGGTACTCACGACTGCCCTCCCCAATCAAATTGAAAGCAAAACTTGGTACAGAAGTTTATTGCAAAGAGAGCTTGGATTTTTATTCTTTGCACACTGCGGATTCCCATTGCTTCAGTGCAGGATCAGACCCAGAATTTGTATTCTGTCTGAAGAAGTCTGGAAAATAAAACACACTTCCTTTCTGCGCCACTTTTTTCTCCTCAAAGAAAAGCTATTGCTATTTAGGTCTTGTAGAGAGATTGTTATTTAAAAAGTTACTCAAAATATTATCTTTGCATTTAAATGTTTTGAGACAGCGAGCCACGGAGGCTGTTTGAGCGAGCGGCTCTGGAGAAGTCCCAGGAGCACTCGCCCGTGTGATTTCGCCTTGCTCAGACTCGTCGCACGGCCCAGCGCCTTCAGCGATCACTTGTGTCATCTCCAGAGCCTCGGCACATAATAGAGTTTAATTGTTCCTTCCACTTACCATGGAAAAACGGTGGCTATTGCAACCGTCAGGTTTAACTGGGTCTGCAATCGCCTACAGATCAAAAGACTCACTTGACGGCAGCCATTAACACATCCCAGCATGATGCATGTGACATTTGGCAGTGTAAAATGGGCATTTTATACTGCCGGGTGGATTTAATTATTTTGTCCTGATTTACCTGTTAGAGTCCTGACAAGAGACAAAAGGCCACTGCGATAGTCTGTTTTATGGCGGGCGCAGAGAGCAGCGTTACAGATGCAGGAAAGGGACTCCGCCGACTGTCTTGCATTAGCAATGTTTCAGGAACAGCAAAAGGTTGAAGGAAAGAGACCCAAATTAATAACTGCAGAGGCATAAGCTAGCTCGGCTATCTATCTGTCAGAGATGCGCCAGATCAAGGCGGTACGGCACGACTACCGGCAAGGGAAGGCAGTAAATAGAAACACTTCGGTGAACAACGGCTGGCCTTAGGTTGCTAGGCTCAGCGCAAGAAAGGGAAGAAGCGGATCGCTTGCAGAGGCGGAGGTATTGTTCCTCAGATACGGTTAAATAAATGGAGAGAGGGAAGAGTTCAGAGAGGAATCGTGTTTCTAAGCACACAAACAAACGAGAAGACGGAGGGTGGCGGAGCCGGCAGTACTTTCTATTGCCTGGCTCCAAGGTCCCAGAAGCTCACTGAAGCCAGAACAGCCCTTGTGCTAATTTCGGTAGCCCACAGATGTGCGATCTGCATCCCAGATGTGGAGTACGCGCTTCTGGAGTACAAAGACTAGACGGAGGAGGCACCACTTCCACCCCGCCTGCCACGCCGCTCCCGTTCGAGAGCCCGCGTCAGAGGAACGTTTGTCCCAGTTCAGCGCCGAAATCCAGGACCCGAACGCTGGGAAGCCAGGATCCAGAAGAGGAAGCAAGAGCCGATGGACTGCATTTGAATCTACGAATTCCCACCAAGACCTTCTCTTCCCAAAAAATTAAACACAAACCTAGAAGATTAATCTAAGCAAATGAGGGACATATCAACATAAATATCTCGTGAGATGCAGAGTTTGCTCCTTCAATACTGTTAGAGGTCTATCCTCAGTTTGCTCCAGTGCAGAGCTGTGGTCTCAGAAGAACGAATGGTGCAAAGGAAAGCAGTTATTACTAAAATATTCAAGTACAGAAAGTTAGAAACAACTTAGGACAAAAGTATGATGAGCAAGGGTGTGCAGAACTAGACCTAGATGCTGCACTTTTCCTCCTACTTTGCACTAAAATCCACACACACAATATTTTAATGCTTTTTCCAGACAGACTTGAAGTGGAAGAACACTCACATGTCTCGTGAAGGGGGCAGCACAGGAGTGGAGGGTCTACAGGCTTGCGAGCACGATAGGGCCTAATTAGACATTACATTTAGCACACATTCGCTGCACTTAAAATGCTAGTGTTAGTGTCTAAAACAGGTGCCATTGCAGTGCAGCAAAGTTAGGACTTTTCCAGCTCTGGCGCGTGGTAAGCATCGCCGGGAGACTGCTCAGACCACTCCCCAACTCGCAGCAAGGCTTACCGTGCTCTAAATAACACATGTCCAAGGTTCGAACAGGCTCGCTTTGTGCTATGCTGAAGCCTTTTGCAATCACTGGCCACGTCTGCAGATAAAACTGGAGTCTCTAAATACAAGACAAACCCTAAGTATTGGCAGCTTGTAAAATGCCAAGCACCGGGGATGACTATAACGTGCTATTTCGGGCTTAAGCTAACATACAGAACGACAACAGCGCTGAAGCTCTCTCGGTCTTCCCAGAAGCTGGGAAATACAGGCCAGGACTCCCCCGGTCTTCCCCCAAAAAAGCGTCCACCTCAGCTCGACTCATGACTGAAGGAGCAGATCAACGAGAACCGAGTGAGATGTCACACAAAAATTCTTCCGGAGGAAAAACACCCAAAAAACTAATCCTACAAGCCCCCATTTCTGAATATTTGACAGTTTTGCCACATTTTTTTTTTTTGTCTCTTAAAACGAGTCTAAAAATTCAAGCAGCCAGTTTCTGCATTTGAAAATGAAGTATTTACATTTTAAAAATATCATGTGTAAAATTAAGTTTCAACACTCAGCATTTTGTGTAAGCGTTGGCTGAGCTGAAACAAGAGATATCATTTGAAATTTTGATTCACAAAAAAGCCTGAAAAAACTGTTTTCCTTGCAAACTGCTGATGTCGGTCCGAGTCACGCGCATGAGCAGTTGTACGGCGCTGCCTCACGCAGGCACCAGCTGCCGATGCCCGGATCCAGCGCTGGACAGTCCAGAGGAGACAAAAACCAACACCTGGCGCATGCGTTTGCAAGCATGGAAGCACAGGTAATAGCATGAATGCCTCAAAACATACAGCAATGTGCACGGTGCCTGGGATTAGCGCACACGTATTGTAGGGGAGTGGATGCACCTTTAAATGTTAACATATTTAAGTTGCATTCATTAATAAATAGAGTTTAAACGAGAATCCTCCAAGGAATCAGAGTTAAGCGGTCCGTCTCCCAGCGCTGCGTGGTTACGCTCGGCTTTCTGCTTCTCTCCCCTCAGTGCTTTGCTGCTTTTACCAAAATGGCAGCGTGCTGTACTGAATACATGAATAAATGCTTACAACGAGGCCAACGCTCGAAGTAGGGATTTCCAGTTGGAGAAGCAGACTTCAGATCTGTGCCCTTTTTAGCTGTAGGAGCGAAGCTCCACTCTCAGACAGACTGCTCCAAATCCACAGAAGCAGAAAGAGCTCATTCACATTTAAACCGGTGAAACATGGCCAGGATCCACTCATACACGATCATTACACCTTAGCATGCCCCAAACCCAACAGGCTGCTCCAGGCAGAGCCAGAATCCGTCCCAAGTGGCCGTTGTGTTCTGAACCTTTGCATTTCCCTGTTTTTTCTATTTAATTTCATATTTCCAGAGTCAGATTCTGCCTTAGGAAAGCAAGGTATCAACGCCTGCAGGTATCGCTGGCAGAAATAAGGGTGGAATTTAGCCCGAGACGCGTGCACGCAACGCTGAAGAGCTTGATAATGACCGCAGTTAGTTCACAGTGGCATTCGAGGTCCCTCCGAGGCGCTGGGCATGGCGGGCTCCCTGCGCCGAGGAGCCGACAATCTAACGAGCTGCTGATGCCCTGCCCGGCACGTTTATTAATTTGATGGATGCTGAAGACGGTTCAGAAGAGCAACGCACTGAGATTTGCTTTGGAAAATTGCATCTTCCGAGGCTTAGAAGTACAAGCATGAGTCAGCCAGGCCTGGGTGACAATTGTAAGCAATTATATCATTTTTGCTGTGAAGCTGACTACTCCTACCTGTATGTCATTAAGAAAAGCGAGTGCTCAGAGCACACAACGTGTGACAGCTTATGCTTTGAACACAAGCAGAGCAGGCTTCTGGAGAGCACACCAAGGCAGAAAACAAGCCGTGATGCTGCTAGGGAGGTGGAGGGCGAGAGGATTTCCGAGCACCCTGCTGGGTTTTGCCCGCACACTTGCAGGGGCGCACTGGCAGAACGGCGGGGGACTGGACTTTTAGACATCGCTATTTCAGGCATCAAGTGCTCGGCAAGCGTGCAGCCCCTCTTTGTCCTTGCTTTTAACCCTAGTCTTTAATAAAAATCAGGGTTTTCTGACATGCCGAAAGATAACGGGGGGAAACCAAACACGAATCAAATAGATGAGCATGGGCAAGAACCTGCCGGCTCCCCCCCAAGACCAACCCGACTTCAGGGAGAGCAGCTAAGCCAGCCTAAGCCCTTCTGCAACCCTGTACGTGTGCTCCTGGCTCTTTCATTTAATTCTGGAGTTGAGCAAACAACATTCAAAGTCTATTTTATTGAAATGGAAACCACCGAGAACAGCCTGGGCTGAAAAACCTTTATCTTGCTGCAGTTAAGGTTTCTGACCCTCCTGTTTTTCCTCCAAAGGGCAAACCAATGCTTCATCCCCACATCCCGACTTCCTGGGAACAGCCCTTGCGACCCCAGGAGAGCAGAGCTTAATCGTGCCTCACCGCTCTGCTGCGAGGATAACTGCCTTTTACTCACCTAACGTTTCATTGCAACTCATTTGCCTCCGTGTTTGCACAGCTAACAGGAGCTCCCGTGACAGACAGCTGGTGACATCCTCTGGCAGCACCTAATATTGATGACATCCAATGGGAGCCGCCTTGAGCAGGAACAGGTCCTATTGTTTTGATCCCCAGGTTGTGATTAATTCAGTCAACGGGATGAAGGGCTCACTTCCAGTCCCGCAGCAGCCTAACTCCTCCAACTTCAATGGACTCCTTCAACTTCTGATCTGCCCTCTGGGATCGGGATCGGGTTTGGGTGCAGAGAGCTGGATCCTGTTCCCAGTCACCACCGCAGAACTGGGAGCAGGCCTACAAGAGACCGGAGTTCGGCCAAAGGGTGCCGGGGTCCAACGGTGAACTCGTCACGAGCCTGCAAATAAGCGTGAGCTGGTTCTCTCCTCACGCGTGCAAGCGTGAAAATAATGGATCATCTCCCACCTCTGCAGATTTCCTCTCGACTCACCCCAGCCCCGGAGCCTCCTGCGTTGGGCATTCGCGTTTGGAGACTGCGCGCCCCTTTCCCTCTCTGTGCCCGCCAGCAGCGCTGAGGCTCAGCCCAGTTTAGTTCGAGCCACTCGTCCTCGGCCCAGCTACGCACGCTTGAGCGAGACTTTCTTCTTTTACATTAGCCCTTATCAGGACGCTCCAGGCTGATACCAGCTTTCACTGCCAAACAATGCAGGGGAAGGGACCGCTTCAAGCACTCTGCGTACAGGAGTACCAATCGACTACAAAAGCTCTCCAAATAATGAATGGGCAGGAAGCCACCAAGTTTTCTTGTCCACAAAAATACTTTTCCTAGTATTCCTACAGTCATTTATCCAGGTACATCACTGCTCGTACGTGCACAAACAGCATCACAGGGCTCGTCCGATTGAGGCCCTTAGGAATCACTAATAATCCAAACAAAATGCTACGATCCTCATCATCCCGGTATCCAAAGTGCGCTCTTGCTCCCTCCCCATCTCACCGGATAAATCTCAGTTAGTTCGCAGGGCTTGGCTCGGACTCAGGACAGACCTCGGTGACCTGGGAACCGGAGCCCTGGGCAGGGAGCAGAAAGCATCGACTTCAAGACCTGCGCGACCAGCCCCACACAAATCTTACCTTGCACATGGCCATGGCACGCCTGAATGGTGCGGGAAGCTTATAACTGGGCTCTATTCTTTTTTTAAGTAGTCGAAAGTCTGGCAAGAGGTTCAACGGTGCCAGGGGATGGCAGGGATGCCAGCCCCTGGCACCGAGCGCCGTAGAGGCCCAGCAAGTGCAGGGCTGCTGGTGTCAGCATCACCGATGCACACCAGCTCCAGAGCCCGATACTGGGAGCACGCTGGTCTCCGTGTGTGTTAACCTAGCACGCGAGGTCTCCACTCGCGGTGCGCATCAACCCGAACAGTGGAAAGGAAAGCAAAATAACTAGGGGCGGAAGATGTGGCGTGCCAGTAGGGGGCGCTCCTGCGTGGAGCCGCCCACCTCCCTGCGCCGACCACCGTCCCGGCTCCGAGTGCCTCCCTGGGGTGCCTCCCGTCCGGCCGACCCCTTCCCTGGAGCACACCCGCTAGCCTGGGGGTCCCGCTGCCACCATCCAAGGCTCTGGACTCACTTCTGGCTCTGTGCACCTTGGAAAACACAGGCCTGATCGTCCAATGGGTGCTAGACCCAGTATAAGCACTTGGGGCACTTCCCCAAGTCAGGGGCTGATTAGGAAGCCTCCCTTAGTCCACCGACCTAAGGGGCCTCCTTGGCATAATTCAGACCCACCCCTCAATAAGTCTCCCACACCGGTCTCAAAGGAGAACTTTATTGATTACAGGGGTAGGGCGGAAACAGGGTAAAAGGTAGAGCAATATCAAGAAATATTACAGGAATATCA
>NW_005842103.1:845668-856084 GCF_000455745.1 Alligator sinensis | reverse complement strand
TGGCTACAAACCGTCCAATCTGCATGGCATCCCTGGCTACCTGGGCCCGCGCGCAGGGCCGGGTCTTTCCCCCCCTGCCCAGGTGACCAGAGCATCGCCTCCCAGGCCCCAGGCTTTTGTCATGCAGACAAGGAGCGAGATCCCCGCCCTGAGGGATTCAACAGCAGCCTCTCAGGCCGGCTGAGACAGATCTCTGGAGAGGGGCACCGACGGGGGCATTTCTGCCACAGAAGAGACAGGAGTCCCACAGGTAGGCACGCTGTTGCAGAAAGCGGTGTCGGCCAGCTGACACCACCGCACCCAGGGAGAAACCGAGTGACAGGTGTGGCCACCCCACTCCATCTCCTTGGCCCCCAGTGCCGGGAGGGCGAGGGGATACAGGTAGAGGCCTGAAACGTACTGCTGTTCATGGGAATGAGATCCCATGCACATGGGATCTGTGCAGCCAGGCACCTGAAGCAGCAGCACGGCCTCAGGGGCCATCGCCCACTTCTTAGTTCAGTGTCTAGGGCTCAGGAGTCACCAATCCTCCTCCCAGAGGCAGATTAATACTCTACCGTTTGCATTTCCACTCTGGTTTCAAGAGAATCAGCTGGGAAAATACATGTAATCGGATTTACAAAGCGCAGAAGAACTACTGCGTTTTCTTTTATTACCTGCATTTGCCATTTCCCGCTGCTCCATCCCTCCCTAAAAGAACACAGTTATTCTAGTGCAAACATTGCATCTGAAGATGTTTGTCTTTATTAAAAACCCACCTAAAGTTATTTCCACTGCCAGATGAAAAGAGACTGTGCAGCAATGAAATGGATGGGCTCTGCTTTGCATTTTAAAAGGACCCATACATTTGTGCATGAGCTCAAGGAGCTGCACAATATGCGGCAGCAGTGCTTACGTGGAGATGTTTGTATGCAAAGCGCCTCTCTTCTTCCCTGATTTTCCTACACGCCTTCAGCCTCAGCTTACAGGTAGGAGTGTGAGATTGCAAAACCGCATGCCCAAGTCGAACATCTGTTTTCAGAGCAAGCCAGACACAAATGTACACTGGAGATCGGGCTAAAGCAGTATCTGGTCTGCAATAGGGCATGAAGAATAACATGCTTTTAGCATTGGAAGGACAAGGACTGGTGGACTGGATTCATTTGAAGGCAACATCTGCGAAAACCCTCGATGCAAACCACTCGAATCCTGGCCATCACCGCCCCACTCAGCGAGAGAGACCCCTGATTACTGCAGTCATCAAATGAACTGTTCCAAACAGGAGATTTCACCACCCCTTCAACTCCCCTATGAAATATGACCTTTCATTTCTACCTAGCAGAACTTTTACAATCTTTTCTCCTATGCCTGAAGAAAGGTGCTTGTGCCCAAAAGCTTGCAAATAAAGAATTTATTTTTGCAAAAATCTAGTTGCTCTAATAAAAGATACCACCTCTACGGCTACAACCAGGAGCGCTTCTCTCTCTCTCTCACGTGGCATGCGAAACCCGCAGGCCCTGCCGAGTGGGGCTAGAACAAGCCTTCCTGCAGGATGCAGGTGACATGCGCCGTGGGACGCCAGGACTTCACCGACACAAACCACCTCGTTAAATACCTTGCATTTGGAACAGAAGAACGCAGCCAGTTTCACTACAGCCACCTGCGGTAGGAGCCGCAGCCTCCGCTGGACACAATAACTGACCGCTCGAGTCCAGCGCTGGCAGCACCTGCGTGTGTGCCAGCAAGGGGCAGTCAGGGGAGCAGCTGGGGGCAACTCTCTGCACCAGCCAGGCCGGAGGAAAGGTGCTAGAAGAGGCCTGGCGCCGGGTCCCGGGTGCCACGAAGGGACAACACCGTCTACAAGAGTGCGTGGAGTTGAGGTGACATTGGATTGTTTAACGAAACAAGGACGAGGGCCGGGAGCTCTGGGGGACGGGCTGGCTGGATCGGAGCCCGCTATGCAGAGATGTCTAAACACTGCGGGTGCCCGAGGTTTCGATCCCTAGTCCAGATTAAATCGCAGCCCCGGAGCACTGGTTAAATCTTATGAGCTGAGCGCTGTCGAGTTTCCCAGGCCCAATTTTCACTTCAAGTCATGGAGAAGAGTCCCGAAGAGAGAGGGAGATTTGCTGCAGCTGACAGCCCGGAGAAGGAATTAGCAAGTGAAGCCATCACCCTCCACCTGGCACGGAGCGGCCCGAGAGATGGCCATGCCTGTCTCCAGTCAATCAGCAATTTCCTGTGCCTGCAGTTAAACTCTTCAAACTCTGCACTGCTAATAGCCTTTCCTTCTGCGAGGCTGTCAGGCTCTGGAAGCGAATAGAGTAACTGCAGTTTAACTATTTCCCCGCGTGCTTCATGTGCTGGAAATACATGCAACGGCTTCAGGCCCTGCCTCACCTGCAACTGCGCAGAAACCCAACCTTTATGCAACCGCCTCTGGCCTCCGTGGGTATGGGGCTGCCACCAGTCAATAAAAAGGGAGAATAATTCATATTGCAAACTGTCTCCAGGCTGTCGGTGGAAGTGGGGTGTCGCGAGGTCCCCCGAGCCTCACTCAAACTCAGGCTCTCCACCCCCGGGTGTTAAATCTGCCCAACACTTCCCACCATCAAGACACTGTTTTCATCTGTTTCTGATTTTGCCAAGCTGTCGCCCTTTGGGCTGAAATTTCCCATGCTGGACATCTGACTCATGCTGGTATTTTTGGAAAGTTTATTCCAGATTAATTCAGCCATTTCCAAGAACAAGGCGCCTGGAGAACCATGCTGCGCGGCTCACATTAGCAGATACCGTTGGCCTCCGAAACGCTCCATCGCACCATGCCCAGGCCAGGGCTCGCCTGCATCAGGGCAGGGTCTTTACAGACACCGAAAAGCTAGTCAGACCCAACCCAGGGATAAGCCTTTGAAAAAACCTCAGTTCACCCCTGCTCAGGAGTCAATTTGTGGGGGTTAAATGCTAAATGTCAGAGCTGATCTGGGCCGAGCCCCAACATCTGCGCTCTCGGCTAAAAGCAGAGGTTGGACTTCTCCAGAGACAACGGCTGCCTTTACGCGTGCTCCAATTAGATGAATCGGGTCTGCTCCATTTCAATTTAAACACTCGAGCATTGCCACAGCGTCACATGTATAAGCCCCCCACGGGTTTAAAACTGGCTGCTGGGGCATTTTAATTATAGTTTAGTTAAAGCATCCCACAACCCTGGGAACCACCCTAATTAAAATGCTCCCTCACTCCCAAGCACACGAATAGGCAGCCAATTTCCTTGATCCTGGGATCCTACAGACTACAAAGCCCGTTGTCCCATTAATGTACGTGTGAAGCATTGAGATCGTGCTTTTCCAAGACAGTGGGAGAATAACTGGAGTTAAATGCCATTCAAAATGCATGTGTGATCTTCTATCCTGGGCCCGTTTTGATGCAAGCCAAAGCCTGGGACAAACCCAATGTCTGTTTTTAGCCCCCCGACACCCGCGCTCCCTACCACACCGACTCTGCCCCAGGCAGAGCGGAGCAGGCGGCCCGAGTCAGAGCGGCAGAGGGAGCAGATGAAGATGAAGAGCTTGAAGAAGGGTGGGAGGGGGTGGAGATGGTTTGGCAAGGGAAGAGGAACTGCCAGTGCAACCCGGGCAGGGGAAGATGGGGAGCAGGTGCTGGGACTGAGCACACCCAGGGCAAGAGAGGAAGGAAAGCGAAAGAGCCCTCGCTAGAAAATGGGGTGCATGGGAGGAACTGGCACAGGAAAGAGGGGCCAAGGCTGGATGAGGCATCCAGGGATGGGGAGTCCAGGCAAGGGGCAAAAGGAGCCATGCCTGGGGAGAACAAAAAGGTGACCGCGTGCTCAGCCAACACTGGACCTCGGTCAGCAAAGAGCTGGCAAAACACCCCAGGGCTGCTACTGCTCCCGGTGCCCTGCAGAGATGCACTGACTAGGAGCCCCGGTACCAGGAACAGCACAGCCGTGCCCGCTTCAGGGCTCAGATGGCCAGGGAAGCATGGGGGCAAGTCCCCGCTTTGTGTGCGGAGGCAGGGGCTGCCGAGAGGGAGAGGACAGCCGACGGTCTCTTGGGAAAGCAGCCAAATTCTGCCCGGGGGACGGCACCCTCCCCTGTCCCGGCTACACAGCTCCCACGCGCTGCTGAGCAAGTCGCTGAAACCAGACCTCTCCCGGGCAGCCTCACTTGCTCCTCGTTTTGTGATGAGCGACTAGCGCTCGAGGCCAGATTTGCTTTAGGAGTCAAAAAAGGAACTAAATCTTCCCATATCAGAGCGCTGGCCTCTCGTGAGTTTTGCTGCTCATGTACTATTCGTTACTAATGCAGGTCATATTCCAGTAAAATTATTCCCCTCTCCGCCCTTGTGGGAACATGTAAAACATTCACACGTTTATAAGTGACATACCAACATGCCTAAAAGCAAATCCCAATACTGCGCATCAACAAAACAATACATCAGTTTGGTAAGGATAACCTGGGGACTGGGCAGCGCGACACAAACGGAGAGCTGGCTCAAAATGCCTAGCCATGTCAGGAACGGGAACGGCGCGGCTCCGCCGTGACAGCTGAGCACAGCTTGAGAACAAAGTCCTGGAAATGAAGATCCTGTGCTTGGTTGGGGAGAACAGAACAGGGGAAAAAACTGATTTCAGAGCCACCGCCTACGCCAGAGACTGGAGTTTGTGCCCCTCTTAAAACGTTAGTGCTGTTCTCTAAACCAGTACATACTTTTCAGATTATCTTCCCACTCCCGTGTGTGTGATTTCAGCCTCCTGCCTGTTGGGCCACTTTAGCCACGCTAACTCCACGTGTGTGTTGTGCTTGGCTTCGTGGACAACACCTGCTCATTCAGGAGCGTCCCTCTGCTCTCCCGGGACTCCTCGTCTCCATGCCTCGCGCGGCTTGGGGCTCACACGCAGACTTCTCCATCGTCTTGCTACGGCACCTGTTGATCAGGGCTGACACTTTCCAGAAAAATAAAGGCTTCCAGTTCCTGGAAGCTGTGGCTGTATAACTGGCATGGTATCCACACGGTCTCTCACCCCCAGACATTTTACAAGTGCACGTACGTTGTCCTTTAGGGTGCTGCGTACACATGTGCACACACAATTGAACAGGACTATACCTTGTGGTCTGTATAATTATAAAATTGGATTTGTGAAAACAATAGGCAGGGTTATCATGAAGTCCTGGCCTACAAGAGCGGCCCATTTTCAAATACTCCAAGCACCCACCAGGTCCTGGTGACTACGTCTGCGCACAGGGGTGTGGGACAGACACTGCATAAAGTGCTTTGACCCAAATTAGTTAAGTCTGATACTACATTCAACCAGGTTTATCTCAAACCGGTTTCAGCCATTTTCAAACTGGTTTACGTGTAATGTCCGTCCCTAGCCACAGAGTAAAGTCAAACCTATCCTGTTCCTGGAGCGTGGCCCCCCTGTAACCAACAGACCACAAACCGCCGAAGCCAAGCTTTCTCCCTAAACCGACCGGTCCAGGAATTGCTGCAATGCGAAAGGTGCATCACAGCAGACCAACTCGACATCACAGCTTACAGCGGGAAGTTAAAATGCCATTTCCAGCTGGAGCGTCGGCAGGAACGCAATCGTCCAAACTAGAAGGAACCCGTCGTGGTATCTGCAGTGACAGCAAGTGCTCGAGAGGCTGACAACTGCATCCGATCCAAGAAGTGGAGCTTCGACCACCACAACGACGTTTTCATCATCGCACGAAGGCCGAGCCAGGAGGGCAATGCCACCTGGTGCGTCGCAGCCACCGCTGCCTTCACGTCCACCGCGGCTCTTCCACGGCCGCCTCCCAGAGCACTGGCGAGGCAGGACCCTGCTTTGCTGCGAGACCCTGACCACAGCCAAGTCCGAACGCACAGCACCGCACGCCAGCTTCTTTGCGCATCAGATGGGAAGCAGCCATGCTTGCAGCCCACCTGCAGACGCAACACGGGACCCAGGTCTTGGTAAGCGTCTCCTCCCTCCCCTTCTCAGCATCTTGTAGCAGCTGCTTGAGCAGTCTTTTGACAGCACAATTTACAGGCTGGCGCATGCAGAGGATGATCAGAAGTTTTACCGAACAGATTCTGCAAGCAAATTCTCTAGAGTTTGGTGCATTATTTTCTCCTCCATTTCCCCCGAAAATTAATATTTAGATTTATATGCACACGGTTTCTTGGAACACAATTCATGTGTGTAAATAAATGACAATTTTTCATGCATGGGTACGATGAGCTTCGAGACCCAAACATATGTGCAATCCTCCAGCCAGCCAAAGCCATTTACAGCTTAATAATGCCTGTTTGACCACCCAGCTCTGCTCTCACACGAGCTGATCCCAGGGACAGGCCATTGAGGAGCTGACGGCTGCCAATAGCTCTTCCCGATTTGCATAGAAGTTTAAATCATTTTTGCCTGCGTCTCAGTCTGGCTGTCCTGCTTCCGAGAAAAGCAAAGTCAGCCGGAGGGAGGTACCAATCTGGTGGGAAAGATGGGGCATTTGGCTTTCACTGCTGATCAGTTATTTTAACACAGCCTTTGAGGCTATGGACAAATAAACGTGCCCCACAACTGCTTTAGGAGGGCACCATCCTGGCATGCGACGAGCTGGCTAGCTCACTAGCTTCAGCCCCAAATGAAACCGCTAAACTTGCAATGGTTTTGCTACCTGCAGATTGCTCCAAGAGCATCCCCCCAGCACAGCTGCATCGCTACGAGCGTACACAGGGTTATTCGATGGCTGGTGCTGGTCATGTCTGTCTGCACACAGATGGTAGTTATGTGCAGAACATGGCACACCCTTCTGCATTAGCCCTGGCTCTCGAATAGGCAAGAGCTCCTTGTACTTAACTAATGAAGGAAAGTGCTGAACTGCAAGAGAGGGATGCCATCGGCCAGCAGGTCTGTTGGCCCTGCCTGCGGTGGCACTCACAGTTAAGGGCACGGGCGCACAAACCAGGCGCCGCACCATCACAAGGATGAGCACCTGCAGCACACGCCCGATGCCCCGTGGCAACCACCGGCATGCACACACTCCCCGTGCGCGGGACCAAAGCAAACCCGTGGGATCTTAGCCCCTGGCCACGGGAGGCAGCCGGCTCTCCACAGTCTCAGGGTCAGTGCATGTTAGGGTGGCCAGCCCTCCTGGACTGGCCGGGAGCCTACCCGAATCGGCATCCATCTCCCAGTGACTCCTGAAAGCAACCCGGGGGATTGTAATAGGGTATTTTAAGGGGGGAAAAAAGTCTCCTGGAATAGTTTCAGTCAGAGGTGGCAACGCTAGAGCATGCACACAGGTAGTTTTGGCGCGCTGCAGGACCCTGCCCTTCTCCACCTGGTTCGGGGGCCTGCACCTATGAGCCCACAAGTGAGCTTTGCTTCAGGAAAGCATCCCTATTGCCTTCTGCTCGTCTCTCCCCAGCTCATGTCGCCCCACGAATGCCAGCCCCCTCCCTGGGCTCATCAGGCCAGACGCTCTCCCCGCGTCGGATCAATTCCTGCAGGGACATCCCAAGCCCCACCACGACCGCGTCCGATTCTCCTGCTTACAATAACGTTCTCAAAATCAACCATGCAGCCGTCAGCAGCGCACATCTGCCGTGGCCCCTCGGCCCACGACTACTCCTGCACCACGGGCATTTCTCGTCCCCCTCCGAGATCCCTCTGGACGAAGCGTTTCCAGTTCAGATGCATATTCTTGCTCTTTCGCTTCCCCCACTACTTCCAAATCCTCCTCCCCGCACGCACGCTTTTTTGGAAGAGTTTGACATTGCTCTTCCCAAGTTCATCTTTTATCGCATTTCTTATGGTCCTGTGGAGATTTTACAAATGCTACGGCAGGCTCTTTCTGGCATTCATATCCCTCTTCATTTCTCTCTCCTTTAGCAGCTGCCTTGCCTCTCGAAATGCAATTCTAAGTTTATTCAACTTGGCCTTAGCTTCTTTACTGCAATTTCTTTTCATTTGAAAATCGATGCTAGAACCAGAACAGATTGGTAGCTTTGCAAGAAATTGGAGAAAGGATCTTTCTGGTCTTCTGTCTACCGCAAGACAAATCTAAAAGGCTTTACACTGATTTCTATGTGGGCTTTTTCCTCTTTCCATTCCCTGGCCTTGATAAGAGGCTAAATATCATTTCTGCTCCTGTCACTCCCCATCGAAGATAAACCCCATTGTCCTTGGTACTGTGCAACCAAGGGGGAGGAAACGCACTTGCCCCTGCCCAGGGGACCTGCCATCGAAGTACGCAGCACGAGAAGATGTGGGAGCACGAGCAGATTTGGGGGGCAGAGGAGACAAGGCAACTGCGAGGCGGTTAGAAAGAAGCAGCTCGGCCATCCGCAGACACTTGACAGGGCTCGGGAGGCAGCACAGCAGGTGAACTGGCACCCCTTGCAATGGGAAGCTTGTAGCTATAACCAGAGGAAGAGCTTGGCTGATTTAGAGCCCATTCGGGCATCCTGAGAGGCCTCAGCTCTGGTTTGGGCCACTCCCCGGTGAGCTCAGCCCCAAGGGAACGGCACAGACCCTCGCGCTCCCACTTTCTGGAGTCGTTTTAGGCTGCCAGGAGGAGCAGGGCCTGGCTCCTGCCAAAGCGGGCGATTTGCATGCTGGGCTGTTGCAGCTCAGCGCGCTCTTGTCTCCACGTCAGGAAAGCATTGCTTTTCCAATCTGCACCGGGAGCCCAACAGACAATTAAATGGGTATTTACAAACACGCGCAAAGTGAGGAGCTATTAGGGGAGCGAGACAATCGAGAGAAACCAGACCTGCATACAGAAGCATTTGCATTCGCCCAAGGACCTGCTTTACAGGGCCGTTCTCATCGGCAACGGCTCTAAATGCATTAGGACCGGCCCTAAAATGCAAACGCTGACCGCAATAAGAGACACTGAAAGACCCATTGGTTTTTCAGCACCACGCAGACTTTCTGGGCCACCTGGCCAGCCCAGGGCTCCCAGCAGAGCCATCCCCACCCCACAAAACAGGGCAAAGCAGCAGACAAGAAGAGGAGGATCCAGCTGAGAACCAGACGGCCCACCCAGCACTTCTGCAATGCTCTGCTTGGCGCACGCTACAGGTCCTCCTCCGCGCGCTGCACTCGGACACCGTCTCTGAACACCGCGACCAGAGAGCCGGGTGTCCCTGGTTCGCGCGGCAGAGGTTTGGGTGCTTAGCCCCCTTCCAAGCCCCGGCCGGCCAGCCCACGTAACAGCCAACACGTGAGGACTTTTACGTCTGGAGCCTACAACATCTGGGGCTCTCCAGACTCCCCAGGAAACAGCTGCCAGGGCCTGGAATAAGGTGTTGAGCCCAGCAGGCACAGGACAGGGCTGGCCTCCACAGCACCCCTCGGTGCCCCGAGATGGCACCTCCCAGCCTGCCTCGGTTTCCCCTTACAGTCCCACAGTCCGAAGCACTTAAACTAAACGCTCCCCTGCACGGCCTCAGATGCGTTTCAGCCTTCCCTTTGGCACTTCAGGCAACCCTCCCCTTAGCAGGCTTCGTTGCACCCCTTGTTCACATTCCCAGTCCACACCGGTAACCCAGGGGGCTTGGCCAGTCCCTCTGCAGAGCGCAAGCCTCCTCCTGCCCGTGCCCCTGGACTCACGACTCCTTCCCCATGGCCAAGAGACTCCAGCCCCTTCCTCCACGGGCGGTGCAGCCTCACACGGGCTCCCTGAGCCCACCCCACGGAGCCTACCTCGATCCTGGGCTCGGGCGTCCTCCTCCTTCCTGCGTCTCCCTCCAGCTCCCCCTAAGCGCTGGGAAGTGGCTGCACCTGACAAGTCTCCAGCCCATCAGCGTCACCTGTGGCAGGTGCGGCCGCTAGCCGCCCTGGCGCTCTGGAAAGCCTGCTGCCGGCCTGCCACCATCCGCTCAGGCCAGGGGTGAGACCGGCCTCAGGGCTGCGGGTTTGAGGCTCAGCCCTAGCAAATCCCTACAGGTGGATCCCGTCCACACTGGGGGGTGCCCCGTTTCCCTCAGGAAAGGGTTTAAACGACATTAAGCCCCAGCAAACAGGAGACACCAGGACAAGCCCAGTGCTGTCGTCCTGCAGGCTGGGGCTCCCTGCTGTGCACGGAAAGGTGGCCGCGGGCCTGGCGAGGAGTCCCCCGGGCTGCGGCTTTTGCAGGGATTGTGCTGGGCTGGCCCAGGGGCCAGAATGCAAATCCAAGCATGCGCTACGCTTTTAAAGACCTGCTTGTCTCGTCTCCCCGTAACAGGCCGGTGCGCTGACCACGAGAAGGGGACAGCTAAGCGCCCGTGCCAGCTGCAACCGGAGCGGTTTCTCAGCTGCCCGCCCTGCCTTCACAGCACTGCGGCCGATTGCCAAGTGCGCAGGGAGACCGGACCACAAACCATCGCCGCCAGAGACGCCGAGGAGCTGCCGCTCACAGCCGGAGAGCTCGGGGCGCGTTACGGCTC
>NW_005842103.1:841830-845602 GCF_000455745.1 Alligator sinensis | reverse complement strand
GGGGGGCGGGGGGGAAATCAACCCCGTATGAGAATAAGAATACAGGACAACGCGGAGCGGACAAAGATCCTCCCCTGCCCTGAGGCACCGTGCAAAAATCAACCACGAACGGGCCAACAATCTTTCCAACAGACTTTTCTTTCTTAAAACCACATAAAGATTTAAATAAAGAAGTATCTAGGACAACCAGGAACGAAGCCAGCTCCTGGGTGGGTTTTCACTTCTCTGCATTTCCAGAGGGCTAGGGAGTCATTCTGGCAGGAAACTACTGGTTTCATTCCCATTCAGTGCTCTAAGGACTTGTCCATGGGGGGGGTTTCTGGCCAGAATAACCGGGGGGGGGCCAGGACGGGGTCCCATGAGGTCCTCAGGATAAAGCACCCACCCGAGACACGGCACAGGGGCCTCTGCATCCGTGGGTCAGCACCAGCCCCTGGGGCTATGGCCTCCCCGCTTGCTGGGGTCTCCTGTCACTTCAGGCCCATGCACAACGATCCCAGACACCAAACTACAACGTGCTCTGGTCACTCAGACTCAGCAGCGCCACACTTGCACACACACCCCACCCCCCATGCACACCTATAAAAACAACCGCAAACACCGTGGACCCAGTCCTCTGCTTCACTCTGCCGGTTTCAGCGGAGGCTGCCAGATGTCCTGCAGTTTGGGATCCGGCTCCGTTCTCTATCGCAGCTGCGCTGGACACAGAAAGGATTTTTCCAAAATGCAGCCAGACCAACCTGCCAAGACCTCCTAGGTCCCTGCGCCGCGCTGCAGCAGCACCATCGCTTCAGCCGCAGGTCTAAAAGTTTTCCTGATCTGGGGCCGGTACCTTGCACGCCTCCGAATACCAGGGAGACGCGGCATTGGGGGAAGGTGAATAACCCACTTAGGAATTTAAAGCCCGTTTGTCCAAAAGAAGCTGCAGTTGGCGCAAGCCTGAACGATTCGTCTCATCTGAATCAGGACATATTTTCTGCAAGTTTCCCAGAAAGATTAATAGAGGCAGTTGCCACAGCTTACTGTAGTTAAAGGGGAAGGCCATCAATTACTAGCAGTGGGAAGCACTGTGCTAGATTAATAAATATTACATTGAACCTTTTTCTAAAGCCTGATTGATGCTTTTGGAGGGGGCTTCCAGCATGGGCGGTCTGGCCGCATAGCGCGGTTATGGCCTCGCGAAGCGCAGAGGATGCCTTGCCAGTAGCCATACGATGAAAGAAACTCAGGTTGCTCCCAGTTGCAGCGGCAGCTTGGAAAACGTGCCTCGAGCCAGGTCTCGTTGCAGTCCTTCTCCCTGATCTTGTCCTGAACCAGGATTTCAGGACAGCTCAAGTCCGCGTACAGGTATGTTGCACAGAGGCAGCGCTCCCTCCACGGGCCTTTCCGTTCCCAGCTACGGGCACGTCTGTCTGCTCCGCGTCTCGACTGGGGGGAGCACCGGTCTGAAGCAAGCACATGGAGACAGAGGCAGGCCCCAGGAAGGTTCATTTGTTGAGCAGCACGTGGCCCGTGGCACGGGGGATATGAGCACTACGGGCCCGTGCATGTTATACTGTAGACATGCATGCAAGTGGGCGTCGAACCTGTACAGAGCCTGGAAATGAGCCCCTTTCAAAGCCAACTAATGTGCTTTTGCTGGCTGGTGGATGCACTGCCCATGGGGGGGTCCGATCGGTCGGTTGGCTCTGCCGAGCCCTGCTTTGACGGGACGGCAGGATTCGGAAACGGCAGCTCCTGGCTAATGAGGGAAATGGCTCAGACGGGAAGCTTGCTCCAACCCTGACTCTGACTCACAGCCACCACGCAGCAGGTCTCCGAGTCCTGAGAGCTAGCCTCTTCCCAGGCTGACCCCTCATCTAGTCTTGGCACGTTGCAGACATCTGCATTCATCTGGGCAGCATCGCAACTCGCCCTTGCCAAGGGCTGGCCAAAGAAGGCAAGAGATGGACGTGACAAGGAGAAGCAGCTACAAGAACCTTCTGGTTTCTCCAAACAGCCCTCCCCCGGGAAGTTCACAACCAATCTAAACACTGAAAGCAAGCTATTACAATGCCATCTGGCTGAACCTTAAGTCTCCATCGCCTGCCATAACCAGTATGACACTGGGACGTAACAAGGTCACCAGCCAGGATGAGCACGGCCAGGGAGATGGGCTCCCGGGGACAGTC
The DNA here is from genome assembly GCF_000455745.1 of Alligator sinensis. Lineage (NCBI taxonomy): Eukaryota > Metazoa > Chordata > Crocodylia > Alligatoridae > Alligator > Alligator sinensis. Next base: position 843,431 of record NW_005842103.1, on the reverse strand, counting down.
ACAGCCACGAGCTAACTACCACAACGGCACCCCTGAAGCCAGGTGCATTTCTGCGGGATGCTGCGGGAAGGATGACGCCGACACAAACCACCCGACCTCAGCTCCCGGCTGTGCGGAGCGGCATGGGAAAAGCTGAACTCTCTGTGCTATTTGCAAACTGGCAGAGACTCCAATTTCCTGCCAATTGGTATTATTATTATTACAAAAGCTTGGCCTATTTTTCCTGTTTTTCAGCCAAGAAATCTGGGAGACGTGCTCCTCCCGCTCCGAGTGCCTGTGCTGGCCGGACCGCCACGCGCATGCTGAACTAGTTGCATCTCCTTCCTGCTATTATAAGTCCCTTTCTCATCACACAGGCATGCACAGGACAGAGCTGGCTTGGCCCTCCGGAGGCCATGGAGCCTGACCCCCGCCGTCCTCCTCTTGACCCACCCGTTACCCCACAGGGCACAGCGACACTCGGCACCATCGCAGGACACGCCGGAGCGTGCGCGGCACATTCAGCCTTCGCTGCCCTCTCTTTGATGTCTTTATGGCGTGTCCAGCTGAACACAACACTGCAGTACAGGGCTGGAAAGGGCATTAGGGTTTAGCTCCTGGGCAGCCCCTGGCCCAGTGGGGGAACCAGGGCAGTCCCAGGCCAGATTGCCAGCCCCGCTTGGTGGGGACCTGGGGCTGGTTCTGACACTCAGCTCGCGAAAGCCTGTGATATGCACACACGCACGTCAGCACACACACGCGGACAGGCGAGGTTCTTTGGGTAGATGTGATATCTTTTATTAAAACAACTAAATAGTTGGAAAAATTGTTCTTTGCAAGCTTTCGGGTACCAACACCCTTCTTCAGGCGTAGGGAGAGTCTGCGGTTGTTTTGTGCTCTCACGCGCACTTCGGTTGGTCTGGAAGATGCAAATCTACCCTGCCTTCTACTCAGATGATTGGCAGGCCTCTGCCAAGGACAGCCCCAGTGTATGTTCCATTTAAGGCGCCGTACAAACCAGCCATAAAAAGTGATCTACGTTATATGTGGAACATATTTATGGCTGGTTTGCCAATTTATGGCACCTTAAATTGGGTGCATGTGTAGCGCCTTTGCTATTTCTGCCATGATTAACAAGTTTATCACAGCATAAATACAAAATGCAAAGGGACTCTTAAAGAAAAAGTGCTTTTGCCAGAAGGACCTGAATTTTTAGATTCCAGCAACTGTTTGGACAAAAGGTATAGACCCTCGTGGCATGAAGTGTGCAACCGCCGTCACTGTCACTGCAATGTCAAACAATGAGACTTTCTCCAAGGGTTGTGTGTCTAAATAAGTACTGGGAGAAACCAGTAGTGTGTTGCTCTGTATGACCCACTTGCTCCATTTGAAACCAGTAAACTAGCACCCTTATGAATGCAGCAGATCAGACAATCTCCAGTGAAACCTGCAGGAGCTTTCTTGGAAGGCATTTGAAGCATTTCTGTTCAAACCAGCAGCTGATCAGAAAGCCAAGCCTGCTTCCCTCCAGCACTACCCCAGTGGCTCCTCGCTTGGCTTTCTCCTGCGGCCAAGCTAGCAGGGCCTCACGCGTTGCCTCCCTCCTGCCTTCTGCTTCTCCG
>NW_005842103.1:836828-841799 GCF_000455745.1 Alligator sinensis | reverse complement strand
CGTGACTGCAGGCTGGCCAGTCCTTCGCATTCCTTCCTTTGCACCGGTTTCTAAGGGACATGCTGCACATTACGCTTAGCATGCGTTGAAATGCGAGAGCGAACGTGCAAGCAGTAAAATACGTGCTAAGTGTGGTCGCACTGTAGCAGAGTTAAGACTTTACATGTATTTTCAGCTGTTGTCAGATGGCTTCGTGGAGATACGAGCAGTTTGGTCCTCACACAGCCATGACATCACCCCTCTGCTGAGCCAAGTCTCCAAGCGGGACGAGGAAAGGCGCACGTTAGAAGAAAACATCCTGGATCTTTCACCCATCGGGTCCTTCCAGGATAACGCTGAAAGCCAGGTGCCTGCAGCCCTGAAGACCCTGGGGCTGGGACCGACAATCAGCTGACTGTTGGCCCCAGGCCTGGGATGGGAGCCGGTTCAAGACTTCTGCGCGGTGCCAAGGCTGGGACTGAGAGTCCGACTGCAGGCTGTGCATGGCAGAGACTGCAGTAAACACTACTGTGCAGGCGCTCAAAACAAGTCTTAACTTTAATGCTGCACAGATTTACCCTGCGCCACGTGTCCTGCACAACGAGACCCTAAGGGAAGAGCCTGGGACCTCACGGCTGTGCTTTCCCATCCTGATTAGTGATTTCAGCAGGGGCTTCTACTGCTGCACTTATCATTAAATAATTTAATGGAGCATTTAACCACACCGTTAATGCTGAATGAAAGCACGCTCATTAGCTTCAGTAATCAAGACTCTCTTGCCGATAGTTACCACTGCCCTCCAGGACGATACGCGGCAGTGACCATGAGCAGGAGCCCCTGAGCACACAGGTGACCGCCAACGCACGCGCACCAACGCACGCACACCGTACCACTCACAGCACGCGGGCGTGCTGTACTAAGACACGCCACATCAATTCTGTGGGTACCGCCTCCCATGCCAGGAGCGATGCAGATGTCTCAGCGGTGCAACGCAGAAGTCAGAGAGCAGCGGGGCTGGAAGGGATCTCCAGAGGTCGCATGTAGTCCAAAGGGGCTGGGAGCAAGCAGCAAAGCCCAGGAGCCTGGGAAACCCCCACGGTAGGACATAGCATCCCGACTCCTAGATCATCCCGACCAGTGGCTGTCCAGGCTCTTCCTGAACACCTCCAGCGATGGAGAGTCCACTGCTTCCTGGTGTCTACGCCACTGCCGCGCTATCCTCACAGTGACGTTTCTCCTCATCTCCAACCTAAACCTCCTTTGTTGCAACTCCAAGCCATTGGTCTGTGTCCTCCTCTCTGCAGCAAGAGAGAAGAGGTGCTTGCCCTCCTCTCTATGGCAGCCCTTCAGGCATTTGAAGACTGATGTCATGTCCTCTTTTAAGCACCATTTTTGCAAGCTGTCTGTCTTCAGCCTCTCCTCTACGACTCGCCTTCCAAGCCCTGGATCATCTTTGTGACCGCCTCTGGACCCTCCCAACTTCTCCACGTCCTTTGTAAACTGTGGAGCCCAGAACTGCGCACAGTGTCTGGATGAGACCTAACCAGTGCCAAGCAGAGAGGCACGATCGCCTCCCATGTCCTGCACCTGATGCTTCTAATGATGCCTCCCAAAACCACATTCGCCTTTTGTGTGGCTGCGTCACACTGCAGACTTGTATTGAGTCTTTGCTCTACCAACACTCCCAAGTCCTTTCCCACAGAACTGCCATCCAGCCAGGGGTCCCCCGTTTTGTATTTGTGATTTTGATTATTCCCCCCGAGACGCAGCACCTTGCATATGTCTGCACTGAACTTCATCCTGTCAGCTCCCTCCCAGCTTTCCAATCTGTTGAGCTCTGTCTGAATTGTGCTTGCATCCTCCAGCGTGTTCACAGTCCTTCCCAGTTTTGCATCATCCACAGATTTGTTCAAGAAGCTTCCTACGCCAGGATCCAAATCATTGGTATACATGTTGAACGGCCCCGGGCCAAGGACAGGCCCTTGTGGGACTCCACTTGAAACCTCCTGCCGTTCTGGCATGGACCATTCATAATTACCCTTTGCTTGCAGCTATTGAGCCAATTATCTATCCACTTTGTAGTAGTTTTGTCCAGCCCACATTTCTCCAGTTTGTTTGTGAGACGGTCGTACCGGACCTTGTCAAAAGCTTGGCTGAAGTCCAGATGCAAGATATCCACAGCATGCCCTTCACCCACCCAAGCAGCTCCTTTGTCCAAGAAGGAGATCGGGTTTGTCTGACACGATCTGTTTTTCATAAATCCATGCTGGCCACTTGTGATCATCGCTTCCTCCTCCAGATGCTTGCCCATGGTCTTCCTTAGCACGGTGCCACTTGACACGGGGCACCGGGCCTGCTCGTGGCCCGAACGTGCCTATTTAGACAAGAACGTGCCAAGCAGCAGGAGGGAAAGCAGGGGGATGGCAGATCAAATCAACTGAGATTTTACAACCAACTATTCTAAAAAACACAACTTGGGCATTTAGTTCTCATTTGAAAATACCACATTTTTCTCTGTTTTTGACAAAAATATTGGATTGTTAAGAAAAACATCTCCCCTCCCACCCCAACACTAAGGCAGCATCAAGGACTGGTGTAAAAAAAAAAGAAAAGAGAGAGGATAGGAGGAAAATCCACTTTCTTCACAATTTCCATTGGAAAAAACATGATTTTTTTTTTTTTTTTTTTTTAGCTTTTCAACTTTTTAAATACTTTTCCACAGAGGGGCAGAAATTGTGCATCAGTATAAAAGCACGAGTGAGTGGGTTTTCTGTTTTCTCCCACTTTTAAATTCCTTCTATTGGAAAAGTGGGGGAAAGGAGACTTCTTTAAAATTTTCCAGAAGAAAGAAATAAGAAATGGGGGGTGTTGCGCGGTGAGCAGTGCGGCAGAGGCTAACAAGCGATTTCGGGGCTGTGAGCAGGGCGACTGCCGGGTGCCGCGGCGCGGGGGGCACCAGCTGCTGGGTGGGATGGTGCCGGGCTGGCCTCTCTTCTGAACCGGTGCCCCCGGCTCACCCGGCCCACCTCGGTCACACGACTGCACTGAAGACATGCTCACACGTTACCGCACCTGAACAATCTCAACCAGGAGAAGAGCGTAACGATCCTCCTAGGATTTTCACACCTTTCCACGAGGAACAAGAATGAGAGCACTTCCCGGTTACTTGCAAATGTGAAAATATTGCTCAGAAATTAGTTTTTATCTTATATTGTTGTCAAATCCAGCTCGCAGACCGAGGAGGCAGAGCCCCCTCCACAGCTGGACCCAGCTACAGACCGCAGGAGGCCTGGCCTGAGCCAGATCCAGCTGCCAAACCCACTCTTCCCACAGTGGTGCCGCCTGGAAGCAACCCTGTCACGCTGCCCATCGTCACAGAGCCTGCCCGGAGACGATGCATCGCTGCCGGTCCCTGTCTTCCCGGGAAGGGTGGGTGGGTATTACTGTGCTGGTCTCACCTTGGGATTACCTTTGCAAACTCCAGCTCCTAATTAAAGGCTTGGCTCTGCCTTTCCCTCCCCATAAAAAACTGCAGTGATTTCAGATGGAGTTTAGTTTCCATCAAGACCATTGATTTAGACTCTGAACTCCTTTAAGTGCCCAAAGTGGAGTCATAGCTACTTGAAGCAGGTCTAAGGAGGCATTAATCTGAGTCCGCTACAGCTGGATGCGTTAAAAAGCCGGCAGGCCACGGGTCACAGCTCTCTGTAGCATGACCCCACCTCGGCGCAACCGACTGAGACGTTGAGCAGCCCTTTTAAGTACAGGGCAATTATTGCAGTTTCACAATTAAATCAGCAAAGGCGCAGATAAGCACTAGACCGAAGGGTTTTTTATATATAATTAGGCTCAAGTGCTGCGTACTCAAGTGCTCCGTTTAACCAGGCAGGAGATGCTCTGAAATACGTGGTCATACATTTTTTCAAGAAAGCCACAGCAAAGCGTGCTATCCAGCCGCAGTTAACCTGACCTGACATCAGCGCACAGTATTTCCATCCTGCCCTTTACAGGAATGACAATGATTATCGTGGGCACGATGGGGGAGCCCAGCCGGGCCAGGCGCAGGCCAGGACCCCACGGGGTAAGTCCTGAACAAGCAGAACAACAGCCCCACGACGCTGCCAGCCAGCGCGAGTCGCTTCCTCTCTCGCTGTTATTGCCTGTCCGAGACCAGCACCCGCGGGTCCCATCCTGCTGGGCACTGCACAGGTGCCAAGTGACAGGCAACCCCTTCCCCAAACTGCTCACCATGCGTGCAGAGAAGACGTTCCTCTTTCCAGCTGGCCAAGGAAACAGGGGCATGGAGAGGGGGAATGACTTGCCCAAGGCCACACAGCCCATCGGTGGCAGACTGGGACAGGGATCGAACCCACATCTCTTAGCTCCGGTCAGTCCCCGGGCTGTGCTGCCCCTCAGTCCGGTAGTTTCTGACCAAGCTTTGGCCATCCACCCCCCTCCTGGGCCAGGCTGTGACCCTGACACTCGGGGAGGCCCTGCTAGGGAGCCTGTTGTCTGGGACTTGCTTTTATCAGTGTCTGTGTTGATTTCTATGGAAATCATTGCTCACACATTAAAACTAGGAACCAACCACCAAATTAACAACTAAATGCTACACACAAAATATTACGTAAGACCCAAGGGATCTGGCGTTTCAATCCGTCATAGCCTATGGAGCCCAGCTACTTCTCCAGAAGTTATCGGCTGCTCTCTCCTATCCACTGCAACAGGAGATCCTCGCTGCACGAAGAGCACCTCCTTTCCTCAGCTGCCTTCAGGTGCTAGCAGCTTTCTGAGAGTTACTGATTATACCCCAAACCCAAAACATCTCTCTGCACAACCTGCTGATCTCCCTTTCTTTCTCAATTATTAGACAGGCTTTGGTGAGATTGCATTGGTGCTTGGGCGTTTCCTCTTTGCACCTAAAAGACCACCGAGTACCTCTTTTATCGTCTCATGTGGCAATGGTGGGAGATCGGTTGCACGCCCGCATCC
>NW_005842103.1:830234-836797 GCF_000455745.1 Alligator sinensis | reverse complement strand
AAAGGCCCAGAGCTAAAACGTGGCCCTGTGCAGCGTGTGTGGCATAAATGCAGCACTGGCACAACTTCTTGGTGACCACATCACCCGCCCTTACCCCAGCGGACTGTCCAACCACCCACCGCCGGGGTATTCAGCCAGGGAGACAGGGGCTTAAAGCAAGCCTCTCTCTTAGCCACATCACTGCCAGCCCCTTTCCCGTGTCATTTTTGTAGAGGCAGCCGTGCCTTAGCGGAGAAGGATGGGGAGATATCTACCTGGAAGGCTGTCTAAAAGCGGTGGCTGTTGGAGGCTGCTGGGTCTGGGAACATTTGAATTATATCATGGTCTAGTTGGCGCTGGTCCTGCTTTGAGCAGGGGGTTGGACTAGATGCGTCCCGTCCAGCCCTCGTTTTCTATGCTTCTACAAATTAAGCCCTCAGGTAAAATGTAGATGAGGAGCCAAAGGAGCATGATTAAAAGCAGCCTGTTCTTCGCGTGGCTCTCACCTCTGAAAGTGAGGTGCAGCCTGTTCTCCCTTGGCCCTGAGCTTGCTCTGCAAGAGGGAGAAATCCCCTCCCGTTTTGACAGAGTATTTCAGACTACGGCCTCACCTAGCAGAGAGCCTGAAGCACGGTGCGCTGGCGCTCACGAGCGCAGACACGTCCACATCGGTCTGGAAGCTCCTCTGCGATGCCGGGACGTACAGGTTGCACCGCACAACTGCCCCCCTCGAGCACACGCGCTCCGCACCGGTGCCTGCTCCTCGGTCCCCAGAGCTGCTTTTCTACAGGACAGTCTACGTTAGCCGGCACGGAGCAGGAGGATCCGTTTCTTGCTAACATATTGATTGGATGTTTTCCGACCGGTTCAGCTGCGAGGCCAGTAAAAAGGCTCCCCTGCAGTCAGGGATGCTGCCAGCGTGGTCTTTCTCCCAGGGTGTCTGCCACTCCAGAGCTCAGATGCATTTCATTCTCCAGCAGCTCTTGCACATGTGGGTGTTGTGCTGTGGTCGTGTCCCACCGGGTCCCAGCACTCATCCCTTCAGAAATTCGGCAGTAAAAGAACTGGCGGAACGAGAGGCCGTCCCTCCGCAGCCTCCCGTCTCAGAGCGCCCCGCAGCCGCGAGTCGAACACGCCACGGCCCCGCTCTGCTTCTTGCCAGGCCTTCAGGCCGGGTTTCACTGGCGGGGAATTCTGCAGCCGTCGTGTCCGGGGAGGGCCCACTGTCATTCAGGCCATCAGCCCCGCTCCTGCACGCGTTGGCACTACCGCCGCGCTGGGATGCAAAGGGCGCCTGCCTGCTCCCCAGGGACTGGTGAGAAACACCGGCACGGTTAGCGGCCAGTTAAAGCAGAGAGGGCAAGGACTGAGGGGAAGGAACGGGAACATCCTCTCGCACCTCTTCTCACGACCAAACGGGGCAACCTGCCAATGCAAAACCCTGTCTTGTGAACAAATTCATCTGAGCCTAATTTGCACAAAATGAATTATTCCGACCAGGAGATCTTACACCACCTTCCGCTCTCCTGTGAAATATGAATTTTCATTTCCACCTAGGAGAAATTGTACAATCTTTGCATTCTCCTACGTCTGAAGAAGAGCGTGTGTGCTCAAAAGCTTGCAAATAAAGATTTTTTTGCAAAAATCTAGTTGGTTTAATAAAAGATCGCCTCTGCCACGCGTTCTGATTCCCTTTGTCTGTAGACCGGTACGGCTCCAACCTGCACGCCGTGTGAACAGAAGCACGGCGGTCTCCAGCGCCGGTGCCTCTCGAACGCCGCGCTGAGGGCCCTTTGGCCAGGTTTTGAACTGCAAGCACCGAGCAGTTTCTCCTTCCACATGACTTTCCACCAGAAATTTTCCAGGAGTGACCTGAGCTGAAATTGCTCCTGAATTGGATGACTGTCTGCTGCTAAGGAGAGACACTGAGCACAAACCCATCTGTCCTCAAACATCTGGATTCCTTGTCCCTACGCTGCATCCACCCGTAATCTCAGAGGATGATCCATGGCTCAGATTTTAAAACAGATCACCCTATCCCCTCGCAGTCCAGGCTGTGATATTAGGCTCTTTCTGGATCTCGGTCAGTCAGCCTAAAGGCTTTAATCTGAGAAAGAGCACAACACAAGAGGGCTAGCTGCAAGTTCCAGCCCATTCAATGATTTAATTGTATTGGGTTATTTGACTCATTTGTAGCTACATCAGCTTTAAGTAATTACAATGATGGGAAAGCACTGCTTACCCTCTTCGCATCGATAGAAGCAGGCGGCGTAAGTGAAAACCCTCCCCGCTGAAGTTGTGTTATTTCTAGTCCCCTCCATCAAACACTGCATGGCGCATGCTTCGTTGGATCTTTATACGGTGTTGTCATTCCAGCTCAGAGACGGGCTGCTCCCATCGCACCAACCAGCAGGACGAAGGAGTGCTACGGCCTTGCCCACGGAGAAGTCCTGCCCCCGTAAACTCATTGCTGCCCTCGCATGAGCCAGGGCCTCGCCCGCGGGTCTGCCGTACCTCCTTCCTGAATGAACGTCAGAAAGCGTGGCCCTGAGTCTAACAGGCAGGACGAGCTACGATGATGCAGAGAGTTGGATGATGCCATTAATCATGGTCGTTATTTAACCTTAATAGCACTCTGCATGCCTTCAAAAGTTAATTTTCAGACATCTGATGTCAGCACATCTGCAGGAAGGAACCATTAGCCTCTAAACATCTAATCCTCACAACCTCCCCGCATGGTAGGTCAGCATCATCCGCCTTTTCATGGACAGGAAAACTCAGACCGCGAGGTTACATGACTGGCCCAGACCACGGACAGAGTCCGTGTCGGAGGTGAGACTAGAACCCAGGACCCCACGATTGAGCTGCCCTGCGACCAGATCAGATCAGTGGCGATGTCCCGGGGCCTCGGAGACTTCAGCCCACCTGAAAACCCCCCAGTGGGATCCCGAGAGCTGCAAGCCCAGGGCACAGAGGTCTGTTTCATCAACTCTTTGCTGGCTGGTTTATTAAGAAGCAGCTCTAAATGTTCCTGATGAAAGACTCCTTTGAGATGCTACTGCTTGTTAAACTACAAGGCTGGTAAAGGGCTCTTCCAGAGCGGCCACGTCCATTGATCACCAAGACAGCTCTGTGTTTAGTATTCCCACAAGTATTCAGCTCTTTCTTTACTGTTATTTCTATTTTGAAAATTTAAATGATGATACCTTAAGGTCAGTAGGCATGGTAATCACTCACTAACCAGCACACTTCAGTCTTCTGCTTCTTCCCACTCCTGGTCCAAAGAGACTGGACTGCTTATAGCATTACGTATGATTAAATATGTACATAACATTCAAGTTGTGCATGGGGGTCCCTGAGCACAGGGTCATCAGCCGCCAGCTGAGCAGGATTTTGAACGCATCAGAAAGAAGTACGAGCTCTTTCAGCAAATCTCTTCGATGTTTGTGCTCGCGGTCTGCGCGGTGGCTCTCGGCACCCCGAAGAAGCCCAGGCTGTTTTGCACACGAGCAAAGTGGCGCAACCTGCTGGATAGGACCCGGAGGGTCGGTCTGTGGCACGCCAGGGCCAAGGAGGACAGCACTGAGCGTGCTCGTGCCCCGCCCACCCGAGCCCGTCACTCCAGACCTGGAAGCTCACAGCAAGGCTCCCCACTCCCAGGCCTGTGGGAGACCAAAGGCACGCGAGCAGGTGCTGGGGACCAACCTGGAGCACACCAGTGGGCGAAGGTGAGCTAGCTGAGCTCAGCACCATGATCCCCAGCACCCACCTCTGCCACGGGATGGATACACTCTCCATGTCTGCCACAAATGCCGCTGCCACACAATAACCCAGGGTAAGAAGTGAAGTATAAATGCACACGTGAAACGCACCTGGGCAGAATACGCCTGCACAGACTGGAGTTTAGCGGGGGCACCTGGGCTAACACGGGGTATCAGCAATGCTCCCACGTGGCGTGGGAGACCTGGGCCTCAGTCTGAGATGTCAGCTGGCGCCTGCACGCCCAAGCAGGACGCTGTGCTGCCAGCTCCCTACCTCACCCCCCGTCCGAACTGCACCCGCCTCGCACAAACACGAGCCAGGCAAAAAGACGAGGAAAGCCCAGACTGCAGCCCCGCGAGTTACTCGAAACGCCGCCCCCCACGCAGGCCTATGGAGCAGAGGCTCAATCCAAGCCCGTTTTTGTGTGAAGTCGGGGCTCTGCCCGAGCTCCCGACTGCCCGGGAGTGGTTCGGCGAGGGCGGGGGGTGCCGAAGCCTGGCGCGCCTGCAGCAGACCCTTGCCCCCCCCCGCCCACCCCCAAGGGAGACATGTGCAAGGAAGCAATGCAACCCCCGTTTCTTCCTTACAATAAAACCCCGTTTGAAATCAAGTGTCTATACAAAAACCTATGTATTATCCTGCTATGAGTCACCAAGCGCATTAACATGGTTGTGTCAACGTGCATTCAGGAAGTTTGTAATGTGCATCAATTATCCTGATATTGTATTGGGAAAATCTCTTATTGTCATGTTAATAGGGTAGCTATGCGTTCTAAAAATGATATATCTGGAATCATTGTTTCTGCACACTGCTCTATTTTCAATTATAATTCGTTCTCCCGTTTCAAAATGTAAAATGCAGGACCAAAACCCTGCAAAAATTAATTTGCAAAAGCTATTTTTGAGTCTATAGCAACAAGCTGTCCCCTTCTTAGCAAACACTGCACTAAGTCAAACAGGTAAAAATTCATTTTCCCCCTCTTTTTGTGCTGAATTCAAGTAAGGAAAATTGGCTTTCAGGCTTGAATTTTGCATGGCAAGCTTCAGCTCCATTTGAATTTTATGGTCAAATAAACAACTCCTGAAAATGAGGACTGAGAATATAAACACCACTTTAATAAAATGGATGGTGCAGTGATAATAATTTTCAAAGAGCCTTGAGGGCATAGTAAATCCAGTCCTATACTTCTTTAAAAAACAACAACGTGCCAAGTGGACACGTACCAAGAGCTCTAATCGTTTATGCGACTGTTTTCACTTCGCTGTCCTATAGATGCTGGGCTCGTGGCTGCTTATCGTTCCAAACCGAGACTTACCACGTCAGTAAAACGTGAGTCAGACCAGCTGGTAATGCCCCAGCATTCGCCGGCTGAAAGGCAGCTATCAGCCATTTGCCTCTAATTCTTCACCAGCTCCCCCTCTCCTGGTAAATATTCATGCTGGAAGGGGCTCTTCCTGCCCACAGGGTTTGAAAGCTTTCCTCTGCCCGTTCGTTATTGCATACACGAAACTTTAAAATTAAAGACTTGCATTGTTTGAGATTAGATTAAGATCTGGAGAGTTAGTTTCCCATGCACAATGGTACAGCGGCTCGGACCAGCCTCCGGGTCTCCTAGGTAAGCGCTGCATGCAGAATAAGGCAGAGGGGTGCTCAGAGGAAAGCCTTCCCCTAGATCAAAACAGCTCTCGACAGAGAGTTGTTTTAGGTCCCTGGTGTTTGACCTCCAAGAAACTTTCCCTTCTTTTGGGGTCTCCTGCAGACGCACGGACCAACTCCTTCCAACAATGCAGCTGCCATGAAAGCTTTCTAGAGATACTGTAAGCACTGCAGCAATACCTTTACAGACGGTGCAAGAGATGCCTTGTGCAATAAAGTGATTTAACCGATAGCAGAAAAGGGCCAAGTGGCCTTTCATATCACTGAGAGGTACACAGGCTTACCAGGCTGCCAGGAAAGCGAGCCCACACCGATGGATCTGGAGCACTATCTAGTGTGTCGGGAGAGGTGCAGGGGGAGACAGGACTATTTGCTAAAACCCTTTGGTTCAAAACACCCACCCAGATCCGGCGTGAGACAGCAGACCGGAGGAGTCACGTTTTGGCACGTTCCCCTGAGACAGTGCACTTTGCATCTCTTCGGAGTACGGCACCGAGACAGTCGTGCCAGGAGCAGTCGCACTTCCCTGACTACGCGGATCGGCTGAGATATTGTTCTCAGTTCACTTTGTAATGCTGAACAAAACAGCGGGAAGTTCTCTCGGAACACAAATGCTTCTGACCCACGAAATGGTTTTTATTTGATATCTCTATTCTCTTTTGAATGAATAGATTTGATTTTAAAGTTCTGTGCCTCCCAAGGTTTCTCCGCTACCTTTCAGTGCTTTCCTTCACATTGACTTGAGTAAACTCGAAGAGAGACCGCAAGATCTGCCTGGGCTCTGCCGAACAATTCCCGTTCTCGACAGATCTGAGCTGTGCGCAGAACATGTGATACCGAGACCTCTTTGAAATGCGTTGCTATGATCATTGTTATTCTAACAATGGGTTTTGACAAGACCAGTTATGGGTAAGCACCATTAATTTGTTCTGTTCTCCTAATAGTTTTTATGGGGTGCTGAAATTACATGTGTCGCAAAAAAGGCTCATTTCTGAAGTATAATTAAAACTTAATAGAATGGCTGAGGAATTAACTATATTGCACAATGTGCTCATTGTTATGACAAATAGGTAAATTACTAAATTCATAATAGATTCAGCACGAAAGAAGGGCAATTTGCATCGCATACAAATAAATCTGCTTTCCAACGTGTTACCTTATTGCAG
>NW_005842103.1:829348-830203 GCF_000455745.1 Alligator sinensis | reverse complement strand
TTCCCTACAATAAAATGAGAGGTTCAGTCAATTAAAAAACTGCATATTTTTGCAGGGTGCAGGAGTTACTGTCAAACTAAAAATGTCTGTAGTGCTTCAGTTTCTCCCCCAAGTGTCTCAAAAACACACAGTTATTGGATTACAGGGTGTCACTCTGGGGGGCATTTGGCCCGTTTTCGCTATGAACCAGCCAGCATTAAAAAAAAAAAAAATCTAATTGCTGAAGCAAGCATTAACAACACAGAATGATTTTTCCATGGAAGTGCAATATAATGCATGGTGCAATATATAGCACGGTGTGCTAGAACACGCACTTCGGTTTGCACAGGTCGTCTGGATATCCAGAACAAACCGGCGAGGATTTCTCTCACCACAGAAAGCGAAGCAGCTCTGGATTAGCTTCCATTCCCGTGTGAACGCTCTGCATGGGCCTCTTTTATTTAAGAGACCGAAGAGCACCAGGCGGGCGCATTTCCAGCGGGGATGCCTGTAGTCTAATAAGAATCAGCGCTTAATCACCATGCTAAATGGAGGCCACCCAGGCATCTGCTGGCCACATCTTAAGAGGTGAGCGATCCCGCTCGCACTGTCTGGAGTCCGTGGAGCTCCCTGCCTCGTCCTCCAGACACAACGATCGTCGTGAGCTGCTCGGCAGCCTGGGAAGCCCCTCTCCGGCGTGGGCCAGGGGAGCGCACCACGCAGCGTGCACGGTCCATCTGGGGAGCACGATGTATCCTCAGTGACCCGACAGCGCTCCACAGCGACTAGCACTGCATAATGCACGGTGTAAAGTCACGGTCGGAGATGGAAAGGAGCTCCCTATGGTTAAAGCACGGGGCCAGGACTCGGGCACTG
>NW_005842103.1:814901-829317 GCF_000455745.1 Alligator sinensis | reverse complement strand
GCTCTTCCCCACTGGAAAGGAGCTCCTTCACCAGCCGTCTGCGTTGCTAGGCTGAGCCCCACGGCGGGGTGGCAGCAACACAAATCCTGCTCTCAGGAGCGAGCCTCGTCTCTGCAAAGGCAGGCGTGGCGAGGAGAAGGGCGATGAGGCCGAAAACAACCCCTCTGCCACGAGACTCTGCGAGACTTTGAAACCTGGCTCCGTTTTGATGCTGACAAGAAGTCAAAATCTGAGATATTTTCACAAACTAAACCCCTTCTTCCTCTCCTCCCCGTTGGGATCGAGTTAATGAAAAGTTTGTTCCCTTCCCCACACTTTAAACACTACGAACCAATGAAATACCGAGCAGGAAGACATCTGACTCTTTCAAAACGGGGCATTTCCTAAATTTCAAAATCTAGTTTTTCCAAACATTTTCTAGGAACAGGAAATTCACCCAAATGGACTGTCAGTCACAGGCTTTAAAAGACCTGCCCTGAGGAAACCCCGTAGCCAAACAACATGCCCTGCCTTTACAACCCGAGACCGAAGAGTCTGGAGCAGAGTCCGGATCAGCGAACAACCCTTCCCGGATCCAGGGCACCTCCCCGGGCCCTCGGTTGTGCCACGTCCCTGCACAAACACGTGCCGGCTGCTTTGTTCCCTCAGGGACCTCGGGAGGACTCCCTGCCGGTGCGCGGCCCGTGCTGAACGCCCTCGTGACTCAATGGAAAGAGTCAAGCCAACAACGAGCAGTTGGCGTGAAGCTCGGACGTGATTGCAGCCCCTAGTTTTCTGCTTAATGAGCTCCCACGATGGAAACAAGGAGCCTGTCTCCTTCCTCCACCTGCAGCCACAACCTGAAGACCTCGCAAGGGGTGCAAGGAAATAAAACGCCTCCTGCCCGGGTCCTTGCTCGGCTGGCTTGGCGGTTATTTCCCTTCATTAGCAGGGGGAGCTTTGACCGCTGACGTGGGATCTGCTCTCTATTTGGGCGAGTCTGGGGGGGCTGGGGGGCTGCCAGGGCGCAGGCTAATGCCTCCTTCCCTGCACACACGGTACGTTGTGAGGAGCTGAGGAAAGCCGGCCTGGAAACCAACTGGGGAAGCTTTGGGGGCTATTTACTCTGCCAAGGAAGCTGATCATTAGCATCCCAGCCTCAGCGAAACCACAGGAGAGCTCGCAAGAGCCCAGGTGTCAACACATTCCACCTCCCCACACATCACCGGAGGCCTGGTACACGGAGATCCTGCCTAATGAGCACAACTGAGCCGACTGTCAAACCTGCTGCTACCACCAGACCGAGCCGCTGCAGCCGGTTCAGCTGCAGACGTTGCAGGCGGGTTCCCGTAAGGGATAACGGTGCATGGGAGAGAAAGGCAGGCTTCAAAACACCTGCAGCAGCCTCGAGACAATTAGCTACCCCCTTGTCTTGCTTCACGTAAGCAAGGCATTCATGGGCATGTCTAATGCGCATTAGCCTATGTTGATGTACATTAAAGCACTGCTAAAAAACCCGTGCGCTTTTGCTGATGTGCATTAAAGCAGCACTAAAAACCGTGCTCTTTAGTTAATGTGCATTAAAACAGGATAATGCGCATTTTCCTAGTACCTCAAAATGGAGGTACCAGATTTAATGCGCATTAACTAAAGTGCTGTAATGCTCATGTAGACACACCCATTGAGACTATCCAGAGTAACCCACTAACCCACCTAAGTACAGATGGGCACGAGCTCTGAAACAGCCCGACCGCCGTGTCCTTTCACCCCTGTAAGTTCAGATAAAAAGTGATGGCAGCACGTGCTGCTCCCCGGGGGCAGGAGCACCACAGCCGCCCCTGGAGCAAGGACACGTGGGCGTGGAGGCGCGGAGGCTCTGGAAGGGAACTGGGCAGGCGGCTCCCTCGGCACCAGCAATTAGAGGGTGGGAAGGCAGCCGCTGGAGAAGACCCTGCCGTTGCTGAAGGTCGGCAATATCATGGCAGGGCAGTAGCGAGGCTCCACTTTCTCCAGCCCCTTTGCCACGTGCTCTCCATCCTGCTCCTCCCATCCCCCTGCTCTTCCCGATGCCCAGCACAACTGGCTCCCATCGCCTCTTTCTCAATTCTGCCTTTCATTCTGCTAATGCCAAGCTACCCCTCCTCGTTCGCATGAGCTTTCACCTCTCTTCCACCTCGGTGCCCGAGTCTCGCTTCTGTCTGTTCACTGGCCCACCCTGCCAGAGACCCCAGGCGAAGGAGCCCTGGGCACTGCCTCAGCCATCGGCTGTTAGACTTGCCTGGTTACGGCTCGCAGGCAGGGAGCTTTCAATTAGCATTCCAGATGTGACCACGACTGCAGGTCTTTCAAAGCGAGCTTATGAACATAAAAACCACGTTGTGTCGATGTGCGCGCGCGCACAAACACACACGAGAGAGAACGGCACCGAGTCCCTCCAGACAGAAAATGGACAAAGAGGAACTAAGCCAGTTTAAATGGTAGTCATGCACGGTAGCAGGCCTTTTTGCATTTATTTTAAAAAGCAAACATGAATAGAGAAACTGAAATGCCTGTTCTGCACCTCAGCACGGGTGGCAGGAGAAATTCATGGAGGCAGGAGAAAGTTTAATTCTAGCTAACTGAAGGCATAGTAATTATTTTAAAAACAAAGGAAGAAATAAAGAAAGAAAATAGATTTGTGTAGTAAACACAGGAAACAACCCCCAAATAAACAGCTTTTAAGGCAGGAGTTGTGCAAAGTGTTCAGGCTGGCGTATAAAATGCACATCCTAGCAGAAAGGGAAAACATAAACATAATAGCATGGCATTTATTCTCATCACCTTAACCTTCTCCCAGCCCTAAAACACCAATCTCCTGCCAATCACGTCTCTGCTCCCGTTTCCATCTCCATTTGTTACAGCCGCCCCGAGGACATGCTGGATCCACCGCTGAGCTCCGGCGGCGAAGCCAAGAGGCGCCGCTTGCAGCAGTCCAGAAAGACAGAGATATAAGCAAGTAAAATTCAATATGTTCCATAAACTCATTAATTTTATTCTCTGGGCTCCTTTTATAAAATATAATCTCTGGGAGCAGTTGGGAGGCTCTCCCTGGTGCATGACAGAAAGCAACGTGCCGCACGAGAAGGCAGCAGCAGTGCTGAAGAGGCCTGCTGATGCTTCAGACAGACGCGTGGCTTTTTATTCTTGTTTTTTTCCCCAGAGTTAATTTGCAGTTCTGTGACCATGACGTATTCAGGAAAGGGAAGGAGACAGTCACTTATTAGATGCACTCTATTTTTCAACACATTTCCCAACACAACTTCAGAGGCAAGAAAGGGGCAAAGGGAAGAAAGAAGGGGTAAATGGCAACGCACGCCAGCTGCCCAAAGCTGGCCTGCGACTCCGCCGTGTTTGCTTGACCAGTCCCATCGTGTTAGAAGAGAATTCTGTGGACGTTTGAATGAGAAGAGAAGAATGACTTTGTGTGCCAGTCCACAGACTAAAAGAAAACTGTCATTCCCCAATGCAATAAAGCTTTACTAAATGATGGCAGCATATGTCGGCTCTCGTGCGTCTCCAGAGCCCGTGAGACGAGTAGCGGGGTGTTGTTAGGAGAGCGTGGCCCCAGACCCTGCACCTGGGCAGGGCGCTGGATAACCTGACTCTCGAAGTCCCTACGGCTCGCTGTTTCTGGGATTCAAAAATGCACCGGGGGGGGACTTCCAAGCCAGAGATCAAAGTTTGAGCAGTGCCCCGCGCCAGGCACTGGAAACAGGTGTTTGCTAAAGGGAGGGGATCTATACCCAGCACACTTCAAACACCAGAACGAGACAGGATCAGGGCAGGCCACCACTGAGCCGCTGCCAACGCTTTATCCAGGGTCTGCTATACCTTTGCTTTCATGCTTCAGCCTCAGTCGGCACATGAATTATCAAGTGAAAGCGCAAGGAAAACAGCTCTGGGAATAATATGATTCACTGGTAAAGGGCACATCTCGGCTGACAGAGTCAGGCATCCCACCAGCATCTTACTGATGGGCAACAAGGCAACCCATCTGAAGAGAAATGCAGCTTTTGAAAGGTTCAGGAGTAACAGAAATGAATGAGGCCTCTCTCGAAATCTCCTGCTTCTCCGCCTCCGGTGCATCCGCGTGTTCAGCCTGCACAGGCTGGCCATGGGCTGGACCCAGCTGGCAGTCAGGGGTTTGCCCCGTGCGTCGGGGGGACGGCAGCCGAGCCCACCCCTCCGCCCGCCCGCTCCACCCTTCCTGTCCCAAGCCCAGGTCATTGCTCATTTTACAGCCTGGGTCTTCTCCAGCCTCACCGGAAGGTGTCTGCTTTTCACACATCTGGCTCCATCCGGGGGGGGTCACACGGCCCTGACTACTAATCGCTGGGAGCGGGGCCCAAAAGAAGTGATGTTTTCTCCACCTGGCAATGTCTTCCCACCCAGCCTGGAAACCTTCCCAGATGTGCACTAGACTAGCCCGACACAAGTCAGTGTGCTCAATACGGGGTTAACGAGGTGAAGTGTGATGGTCAGTGATATCCAGCAGACCGCACAAGACGATATAAGATCTCTTACAGCCGCAAACTGTATAAATGAGTTTTAAAACATGCATTCGTTTGGTCCAGATATTTTTAGGTTGATGGCTAACTATGCTTTAATGAAGCTGCCTAGTGCTTTCTCCGTACATTACTATCAAGTGCACAGTAGTGTTGATGCAGGTTAAAAACAGCTTTGCACAATAAATCAAAAACAAACAGGAAACTAAGTCTGTGCCAGTTATACTTTGGTTGAAGGCTGACGTCCTCTCCAAATGCAGCACTGCAGCGTTTAACCTCCGACGGAGACGCGAACCGCCCAGCGCAACAGCATTTATTTAAGGGCTCATTTTGAAAACTTGTATAACTTTACCTTTTCTCCTTTATCTGAAGCAACAGACACAACCACCGAATTTAAACCTTAAACTCACCGACGTAAAACAGGGTCTAACAAGGATTTTGCTCGCTCGCGCACATTATCGTACTGCCCTGTAATCTGGCATCGCCTTATAGGGAGATTTTACTTTATGTGTCTCTCTCATAAATGATGCCAGCCAAAGAAAGAAGTCTGGTCCCAGACACATGGGCACACATCCTAAATGTCTCAGCAGCAACAAAAAGAGTCGGTGCCAGCCCCCGCACTAGGACTGTATGGGGCTGGTAGTGACTTCTTTTTGAGACACTTGGGATTGTGTGCCCGTGTGCCCGGTGCGTGTATACATGCAAACACCCACATGCACAAGCAGTCTGGGCTGGCATGTACACGTCGATGGCTGGGCCTGGAACGTGCATGGGCCGCCACACTTTAAATATGAGTGACAAAAATAGGAAATAGGAATCATTCCCTTCAGTAAATGCTGCTGCATCCTAAATACCAAGATCAGTTAAAGTAGAAAAGCTTAAAGGAAAGGCACGTGCGGGGGGACGGGGTCACAGCACAGGCTCAGCTGCCAACACCTTCCTCTCAAAAGTTTCCATCCACGTAATCAGCCACGCCGGGCGTTCAGCCGTGCCCGTGGCTCTGGGTCTCTCTCTGACTCGCACGGGTATAGTCGCTGTAACGGGCCTTTCAGTTCTCACCCTCGGCGTCACCCAAATCACTGGTTTCCGGTGCTTCTCCATTAGATGCGCTGGTAGTTTTCCAGCAGTTGTAGCAAATGAGCTTTTAAAGGCACAAGTCGCCCACCCCCGGGGAGGCTGGTGTGGGGTTGTCTTTGTGCTGTTCCTACCACAGCTCGCAGAACAGGTCCTTCACCCCCGTCCGGTCGTCTGGGTGCGACCAGCGTGCAAACAATCAACGAAGCTTCCCCTTCCCCCTTGGTAACCGGTGCATCCTCAGGGCCTCGTCTTGCAGCCGTTGCACCAGGAAAACTCTTGCCAAAGTTGGTAGGAATTGTGCTTCGGAGAGGCCTGAGGATTATAGCATTTACCCGTTTGCAGAAAGCTGTTTTTATGCTCCTATGACCTCTCTCTCAGTATGAAAAAGGCCGTAAGCGGCCCTGGGATTGTTGCTAGAGGCACACGTCTGAATCAGACCCGATGCTGGGGGAGTCAATGCTCCATAAAGCCGCAGCCTGGATTTTCTCTCATGAGAGAAATTATCAGCAAGGAGTGGTTAGTACGCCGAGAGCTGGATTGCACCTTAATCCGCACGCTAAGATGCCTGTTGTTTTTCTTGGCTATTAACAAGCCCAGGAGCTGCAAGGCTTTTATACAATCTCTCATGCTGAAAAAACCCAGTGAGCTTATCACTACACATGTAAGTACAACAGACTGAGGGACTGATTAGTTTTATACCACCCATATGCCCAGACTTTGCTAAGACGTACTGAAGGATCATCGCAGAAGGATCTGCTCCCGCATCTCATTCCCCCATCTGTGAGCTGGAGAAGGACCCCTGCACCAGCCCTTTCGGGCCCGGTCCCAGGTGCACGCACTGCGCGTGTTATACGGAGATGCACAAGCGAGGCTGGAGAAAGGGCAACAATGCTTTCATGAAGCTTTCCAAGCAGTGCTCCAGTGCTATTTTAACAATAATGGCCTAGACTTTCTGCTCCAACACGGCTGTGTTTGGCGGAGGAGGGGAGCCGTGGAGAGACAGCTCCCAGCGTAAGCAGGAAGAGTCCGGAGGCTTGTCCCAGGCAGCAGGATCTCTCTCACATGCCTCTTGTCCCAGTAACTCTCCAGCCAGCCTGCCTCTTGCTGAAGCACCACGAAGACACCGGAGTGGATGGGGACCAAACCCAGCGTCTACAATGAAATTCGAGATGTCAGGATGGAGCTAAAGGGAGCTGCTTTCCTGCACCCGCTATTAAAATGCATCTTGCATATGCATTTCCCTCTGGAAAGCCATGGCAGGACCACATCAGTAGCCTGGGTTGCTATTCACCATCAGATGGCATCGACAAAGTCTGATGCCAAGGTCCGGAGAAAGCGCTGCGGTCCAGCCCATGGCCCGTGACAAGGAGTCGCAACGGTGCCGTGCCCTCGGTGGACCGACGGCCTTGGCATTGCTGCAAGGGAAACCGCATGGTTTCAGCGCTCAGGCCCATGACTAGCATAACACAAACTTTGCTCGAGCTCTTAATCAGGCAATGTGAAACCGGGACAGCTCTCTTTCGCACACCTCCCGAGACCCGCTTCACTTCTCTCTATGGGCTCGTTCAGCTCGCGCTCCCCCTGGCAGCCACTTCTGCTTCCCGGAGGCATGAACCTGAGGAGCGAAGCCAGGGAGCTGCACAGGTGGGGCAGCACCCAGCGCCTGCGAGAGGCCTCATCCTGACAGCGGGCACCTGGACACTCGCTTTTGAAGAGAGGCACCTGCGATGGCAGCTGGGAATAGCAGCCGCGTAGTCTGGGGATCAGAGGACAACGACCTTGCAAGCAGGGGGCCATTAGCATCCAAGCAGCTTCGGCCCACTGCAGAGTCAGTCACCCAGAGAGCGAGCTAAATGCAGATGCAGTCTGAGTCAAAAATAAATAGCTGCCTGGAGTTTACGGTCTGTCAGGAGTGCAGCCCACAGTTTTCTTTTCCATCTATCGACGCAGTGCTGGACCGTACCCGCAGGAGCCTCAGCCGCTCTCAGTCCCTGCCATCCTGCCCGCTTCTCCTCGCCACCCTTGGCCAAGACAAAGGGACCTTTTTGTGGCAGCCCAGGTGATGTTTGTAAGCCCGGGCATGTCCCCTATTAGACAACATCCCCACCACAGCATCGCTGCCTTTCTTCTCGCGTGAAATGTGTTGGCTTCACCCTCTTCCTTCTGTTGCAAGGTCCTTTGATGTGGCTGAGGCTCGATTTCTGCAGACTCGAGAGGCCTCCTCGCAGAATAAACAACGCACCTGCTGCGCTGCGTCTCTGGCATCGTGCTATCAACTAGACATCAGCTGCTTTCCTTCCCAAGCACGGGAGCCAAGAAATGAGCAACAGACTTCACAAAGCGCAAACCGGGGCTCTGGTTTTGCATTAGCATTTGGCATTTCATTTTAAACTTAACGCCCAGCTCACGCGAGCGGAGGGGAACTGCCACGTTTCTGGAGGGACGAGCTCTGGTTCCAGAGGGACAACCATTTCCAACAAAATGACAGCACCACTTCATACGCAGTTTCAAAACGCCCATGCATGAAATGTCAGGTTTTCAGCGAGGAAAGAGCCACTCTGTCTTCTCGCACCAGAGAGGGAAGGCTACCTGACAGGTCAGGGTTTGACACAACAGCAAACACATTTTATTCAGCTTTTCCCTGGTTTTGCACAGCTCTACAAAGACCCGAAGGCACTCGGACGTTGCCGTCCTTGTTTTGAGCCTATGGGAAGTTGTTGCCAGCCAGGCTGGCGAGAGCGATGTATGAATGGTCTTTTTGCAATGCACGGTCGCACAACTCGGGTAGTTCACCATTTCCTCGGCGAGCAGCCAGCAGGTCGTTTCACCGGCCGGGAGATGAGGAAGGGGCTGGGTGAGGCACCGCTGCTGAGGGGCAATGAGAGACAGTGCTGGGAAGGCAGGTTACACCAGAGGCATATGGCTATCGTCCCCGCATCCACGGACATGCTCCACAACCCCAGCTGGCTCTGGAGTCAATGCTGGTCGCTCCGTAGGAAACATTCAACAAAAGACCGACCCGCAGAGCACAAGACAGGGCCGGCAGAGCCACGGCACAGCCCGGACAAGCTGCAGCTGCACAGACCGCTGCCTGAAACCAGGGCTGTGCCTTCCTTGAGGAACCCCATCAACTTCTGCTTGAGCGAAGCTGGAAATGGGAACGGCGAGGGCCTTTCAACAGTGCTATCAAAGGCACACAGCTCACGCAACCAACCGGTCGTCTGTATTAAGCTCACTTTCTAAAAACACATGCACAGCCTTAAAAAAAAGAAAAAAAAGTCTCAATAACTTTATACCATTCATGATGAAATGTCCCGGTCCAGTACTTTGCAGCAAATTTGCTCCCTGAAACATAGCCCTATGCTGTGCCGAACTTGCACCATGCCCAAAGCAAAGTTTTCCCAGTACGGTATGAAATTTGGGAGCAGCTGTTCTCGAGGAACGATCTTTTTGGCAGCAGAGACTGGCAGAACGTCCTTGTCCCTGATAGCGTCGGCGTGCTTGCTGTGGATAGTTCGTTGGATAACTAGTGAACAACAAAGATCCTTCGCGAGTACTTGGGTCTCATCAACCTAATTCAGGTCGATGGGGACAAGCCTAGGAGAGTCAACAAACTTGAGAAGAATAAAAAAAGGAAAATACAATAGAAATGAATTGCAGAAAAGTCCACATTATTTTACTAATTTCTGCAGAAGCTACCGCTAAAGATGGACGTTTTCATTACAAAAATAACGTATAAAAACAAACAAAAGAACACAAATAACTGCTCCAGTGCTAAAAGCAGACGTTTGCACGCTGTCCTGGAGGTTGCTAGACTCAGGTCTGCATCCTCCTTAAACTCCATGCAGAATCAAAATCAGGAGGGTCCCGGTTTCAAACTCCGGTCCAAAGGAAGCCAAAATCCCGTGGGAACGCCGCATTGTCACTTCGAACCTCCCGACACACGACGTACCCAGGAGGCACAGGGAGCACACCCAGACTTCAGACCATTTGGGATCTATGGAAAGCCACCTTCTGCCTTTCAATCAATTCACTTGTTAGAAAAATCAGGGTCTACCTGCACTTAGATGAATAACAGCTCTTGGAGAAAGACTTCCTGCCACCTCGGCCATTTCCAAGGGGCCCGGGCCAAGCAGCGTGGCCACGCGGGAGCCCCGCAGCCTGTTTCTGGGTGACCGCAGCGTGAACCTTTGCAGATGCGACAACCGGCGTGGTCGGCAAAGTAAAGGAAACCATCCAACACAATTAAGCATAGCACAAGGCCGGAAAGGAAACATTATAAGGGACGACTGTACATTAAATCAACCAAATACACTAAATCATAGCTTTATCTTAAGATGTTAGTCGTAGCGATTGATGTAACCAAATGCACTAATGATATTTTGCTATAATAGATATATTTTGGTTAAGACGCTTAGATAATTTGTAAGAACGAAAACCAGCCCGTCAGAGACGACCGTAAGCTCAGGTGAAGAAGCAGCAGGCCGGCATTGAGCAGGGAGGAAGGGAGATAAGAAACCTTGGGCCTTCCCTTCCCAAGGGCACAAATCCCAACTCACGCGCACCTCCCAAGGCCACGCGAGACCTGGTCCCGTCCAGGTCCGAAAGTTTCAGAAACAAAGACATTTAAATACAACCACTCCGAGGTCATTTATTAGACTATTAGACCCATCCCGCTGTCTATCAACGCAGGGCACGGGCTGGAGGGAAATTTGGAGAATTCCCTCGGCAAATTCAAGTAGACCTCCTGCCGCGCGGCGCGCGCCCTCCTCCCACCTCTCGCCTCGGTACAGGGGACAGCCCCGCTGTGCGGTTGCGGGAGCCACGTACGCTCTGGGATCAACGCTTGTTTTTATGGTTTAAAATGCGAACAAAGAAAAGGTCGGCTCACCTGTTTCTGCCTCTTTTCTCAGTGCTAACCCGCAAGGTTGCCGGTAACCCGGGGAACAGACTCCATCCCATGCTGAAAAGCCACCCTCGGGCTCTGCCACAGCCCTGTGCAGACGCGACTAGAGCCTCAGCCCCTCTTCGGTCTCACAGCGGTCTGTCTCCAAGTGCCAACATGCCAGCAAACGCCGCTGGCTGCAGAGCCCCGCCGCAGTCGCTCCTTTAGCGAACGCAGCCACCGGAGAGGCAGCGCCTATCAAGGGACGAGGGAAGGACGGGCGAGGGCAGGGTTTGCTCGGACAGACTGAGAGGTGTCTGTATTAAGATGGAAATGGGGGGTGGGGGAACCGATTCAAGAAAGCCCTGTTCAGGCACAGCCCAGCTCTCCAGCACCACGTTCTTCTGCTGGCTGCCGACGCGTTTCAGGTTACCCGATCGTTATTTTTCAGCTACACATTGCACTGCATCCTAACTTTAAATTAACTTTCTGTTGAGACTCCATGCTGCTTTTGATTTGTTTTTAATGAAATACCTTCCTCGGTTTCCTCTTATGCTTTTGAGTTACGCACGTCTCATTCCCTGGCAGCCTCTTCTGGCCAGTTCATCTGGAAACAACGGTGCAGTTGATTGCATGCCGTATTTTTTAATCCAATGAGCTCCCAGCTTCTGTACTCTGCCTCATGCTCTGCTTATTCTTCTGTGCCACAATATAATTGAAAAACAATACTATGTCCACGCTCTGAACCTGGAATTTGAGCTATATAGGGCTTGTGTTTAAATGTACATGGGTTAAAGTGCTCGCAGCACCAGCCTGTCGTGGAAACACACGCAGCATACTTTTGGGTCAGGTCAGCAGAAGCTTTTATTTAAAAGAAACTATAGCTGTAGGGGGGACTCCAAAGTGACATGGATCTCCCAAGCACTTGGAAGGGGTCCCCCCCCAAGAGCAAAATCAGGAGGCTTATATATTTTTTAACAGTTGCTTACAACTCACGTGATCATATAGTGAAATTAGCATGAAAAGCGGCTATAACATTATTTCATTATTTGACAAAAGGCTTCTGACCCGACACCGGCTCATAAAATGGAAATGGGAAGGGAAACACAAGAGGAATCCTTTCACTCCTGCTCTCGGCAGAAGCTACTGGGACAAGGGGTTTGGAAAAGACAAAATCACTCAGACGCCCTGTCCACTGGGTCACGAGGTTTCAGCTGGGCCCCCTTGCTTTCGACGCTACCTTTTTTAGGCAGAATCGGGGCGGCTAGACCCAGCCTTAGTCCCAGACCTGGTCAGTGGCTCATTTTTCTAAATGCACACACACACATTTATTCAATCACTGGGAAGCCCTGTCCACTGGGTCACGAGGTTCCAGTTGGGCCCCCTTGCTTTCAAAACTGCCCTGTCAGGCAGAATTGGGGCGGCTGAACCCAACCGTAGTCTCAGACCTGGTCAGTGGCTCATATTTCTAAATACACACACATGCACATTCATTCAGTCAGCCAGACCTCCTCCCCCACACCGCCTTAGTTAATTAACGACAAGCCCGATGTGCTGTAGGATGAAGGTGCTTCATACAGTTTCTCCCTAAATAAAACGTACGTTACCAGACACAAAATGGGATCCTTTACCAGACAGAAAATTTTAGCCGGCAGTAAGGTTCAGACTGACCTGTTTTAACAAGGTTCAGATCCAGTTACCACGGCCAAGTTGGGAGCCTACAGGCAGTCCTCCTCCGAAACCCCAATAGAGATTTTGAATTAGGTCTCTTACCTCTCAAGTTTGGCGCCTCGGGGTTCGGGGGGGGCAGTCTGCGGTCCTCCTTTCTCAGCCTGTGTTCTGGATCCGAGTCACGGCACCAGGGATTGTCGTGGAAACACACGCAGCATACTTTTGGGTCAGGTCAGCAGAAGCTTTTATTCAAAAGAAACTACAGCTGTAGGGGGGACTCCAAAGTGACATGGATCTCCCAAGCACTTGGAAGGGGTCCCCCCCCAAGAGCAAAATCAGGAGGCTTATATACTTTTTAACAGTTTCTTACAACTCACGTGATCATATAGTGAAATTAGCATGAAAAGCGGCTATAACATTACTTCATTATTTCTTTGCTGTAATCAGGATGGGAACTAATGGGGGAGGCGAGGTTAGTTCACAAACCTCCTTCTTGCACCTGCAAATCAGAGTTATATATACTTTTTGTTATCTTTAAGGCCGCGGTGAGCGAAGCAGTTGCAGAGGAGTTATAAAAAACAAACACTTTCTCTTATCTGTTTTACTATACAGAGCCAGCAATTTTCCACAAAGCGGTTATGTCATCTTATAACTAAAATAGTCAAAGTTTAAGGCGCATATTTTTTCTGATTCCACAAGCCATATCAGAGCACTGCACTGCTTCATTAACGCTGGAGAAGAGCTCTGAAGCTGCTGGCTCAAGGTTAAGATAAAACCCGTCATTATTATTTTCCAAAGGCACAATTTGGTTTGCCTTGCCGGTGTCATTTATTTTGATTTTGTAATATTGCAGCAGTGACCCATGAAGTCCTTTTCTTCAGTGAGACTTATCTACTTATTGCGAATTAGAAAATCTCATCGGAGGAGGCCAGGACGCAACATCTCTCTGCCCGTGAGAAATATGCTTGGGGAATTTTGCTTTACGTTACGTTTATTTGTTTTAATCAGGCTCAGTCGGCTCCTCCGAAGCCTGGCGCCTCGAGACAGAGCCGAGCAAAGGCCCCGGCTCTGCGACCGACTCCACAGGCAGTCAGCTCTACGCGCAGGACCACTCTGACAACTGGGCAGGTCACTGGACCCACTGGGAAGTGAAGTTGTGCTATGGGAGGAAAACGAGTCTAACACCGATAATCTTTGAGATGCGTTAATAGCCTTTTGCCCCAGTCTTTTACTCCTTTGGGATAAAAGGTAAAATGATTGGGTTTTGTAACCTCAAAACTGCACTTTTACTATACATTTCTACTTGCAAAATCCTCCTTGATTCTGATTACGAAGTAAAGAGAAATCTTAAGTCAACTTAAAACACATGTTGCATTTATGTCTGTTCATTTTGTACCTAGTGCAACTACCAGTAACATTCATGACCACCATAGCTTGGAGTTAAGTGGAAAAAATTCTTTCCCCCTAATCAAAAACAGTTTTCCCCATTTTTTAAATAAATTCTTGAAAACACTGACTGCTCCATCAGAAGTGGGACCTTTAAAAATACCAATCAGTTTAACTTACTGGGGAGTCTTTTAGAGACATGAGCCCCCAGAAGTCCAGCCCGAGCCCACCACTTCCCTAAGGTCCGGCAACCGGAGGGCTACGGACCTTGTCACTAGCCCAGGTCGACGGAGCAGCTGCTGTCGTTGCCGTTCTGCCTCTGCGGGGCGCCGGAGCCCCCCGAGGCTCAGCGATCTTCCTCCCATGTCGGTGCTTGCAGCCTGGGAGCCAGACTCCTCTTCGCCTCCTTTCTGACCTGCAAACTATGCTGCTTCCTGGTGTCTCGCTGCAAGGCAGTGGGGGCTGCCCTTTTTGGCAGGTGTACCAAAGCCCCACACCTTCTCCGAGAGCCGCTCCAAACCCCTTCTCCTGCCCAATCTGCTGCTCTGCTTTCTGCTCCCTTCCTCCCCCATCTGCTGTGTGCCACATGCCATACAAGGACCACCCCTCCAATGCAGGTGTGTCTGGCAGAAACCCCCTTCCTAATCCTCCTCGACACCCCCAGCAATCAGCGTCATGCATGTGTTGCTGGAAGCTGAGGTCTGCATGGACTCCACCAAGGTCCACGAGTCCTTTTCAGAGTCATTGCATTGTAGGACCATCTCCCAGCTGGCAGATGTGCCCTACATGCTTTGTTCCTTGATGCAGAACTTGGATTTAGCTAGATTAAAATGCACGGGAGTATGGGAGTCTGCACTGATTTCAATGGACTTTG